>NW_027551941.1:0-61910 GCF_045843805.1 Urocitellus parryii | reverse complement strand
CTAGCTCTTTGAAACTAGGCACAATAATATAGTTCCAAGTTCTATCGGTATGGTTTGTGTCCCATTGAATTAGCCCCAAGCAGAGACTGACGAGAATCACTTTCATTGAAAGGGGTTGCCAAGCTTTCGAAAAACTACGAGATTCCGGAAATCTCAGCAAACATTTTTTCACCCAATCTTCATGATACTTGCAGATAATGATCACAACACCAGTCCCACTTGGCTCACCAAATTTCGTTCTTCTAGGTTAAACGGTTCCTTTGCAGGAACCGTTTTCATGTTTAGGTTTCACTCTGTTTTCTCCTATATGGATATATGTAGTTGGAACTCTAAATCAAACACGGTTTGTGCTAGCTCTTTGAAACTTGGCACAATAATGTAGTTCCATGTTCTATCGCTATGGTTTGTGTCCTATTGAAGTATCCCCAAGCAGAGACTGACGAGAATCACTTTCATTGAAAGGGGTTGCCAAGCTTCCAAAAAACTACGTGTTTCCGGAAATCTCGGCAAACATTTTCTCACCCAATCTTGATGATACTGGCAGGTAATGATCAGTACACCAATCCCACTTGGCTCACCAAATTTTGTTCTTCTAGGTTAAACTGTTCCTTTGCAGGCACCGTTTTCATGTTTAGGTTTCACTCTGTTTTCTCCTATATGGATACATGTAGTTGGAACTCTAAATCAAACACGGTTTGTACTAGCTCTTTGAAACTTGGCACAGTAATGTAGTTCCAAGTTCTATCGCTACGGTTTGTGTCGTATTGAAGTAGCCCCAAGCAGAGACTGACGAGAATCCCTTTCATTGAAAGGGGTTGCCAAGCTTCCAAAAAACTACGAGTTTCCTGAAATCTGAGCAAACATTTTTTTACCCAATGATGATGATACTGGCAGGTAATGATCAGTACACCAATCCCACTTGGCTCACCTATTTTCTTTCTTCTGGCTTAAACCGTTCCTTTGCAGTAACCGTTTTCATGTTTAGGTTTCACTCTCTTTTCTCCTATATGGATACATGTAGTTGGAACTCTAAATCAAACACGGTTTGTACTAGCTCTTTGAAACTTGGCACAATAATGTAGTTCCAAGTTCTATCGCTATGGTTTGTGTCCTATTGAAGTAGCCCCAAGCAGAGACTGACGAGAATCACTTTCATTGAAAGGTGTTGCAAAGATTCCAAAAAACTACGAGTTTTCGGGAATCTCAACAAACATTTTTTCACCCAATCTTGATGATACTGGCAGGTAATGATCAGTACACCAATCCCACTTGGCTCACCAAATTTCGTTCTTCTAGGTTAAACGGTTCCTTTGCAGGAACCGTTTTCATGTTTAGGTTTCACTCTGTTTTCTCCTATATGGATACATGTAGTTGGAACTCTAAATCAAACACGGTTTGTGCTAGCTCTTTGAAACTTGGCACAATAATGTAGTTCCAAGTTCTATCGCTATGGTTGTGTCCTTTTGAAGTACCCCAAGCAGAGACTGACGAGAATCCCTTTCATTGAAAGGGGTTGCCAAGCTTCCAAAAAACTACGAGTTTCCGGAAATCTCAGCAAACATTTTTTCACCCAATCTTGATGATACTGGCAGGTAATGATCAGTACACCGATCCCACTTGGCTCACCAAATTTCGTTCTTCTAGCTTAAACCGTTCCTTTGCAGTAACCGTTTTCATGTTTAGGTTTCACTCTCTTTTCTCCTATATGGATACATGTAGTTGGAACTCTAAATCAAACACGGTTTATGCTAGCTCTTTGAAACTTGGCACAATAATGTAGTTCCAAGTTCTATCGGTATGGTTTGTGTCCTATTGAAGTAGCCCCAAGCAGAGACTGACGAGAATCACTTTCATTGAAAGGGGTTGCCAAGCTTTCGGAAAACTACGAGTTTCCGGATTCTCAGCAAACATTTTTTCATCCAATCTTGATGATACTGGCAGGTCATGATCAGTACACCAATCCCACTTGGCTCACCAAATTTCGTTCTTCTAGGTTAAACGGTTCCTTTGCAGGAGTCGTTTTCATGTTTAGGTTTCACTCTGTTTTCTCCTATATGGATACATGTTGTTGGAACTCTAAATCAAACACGGTTTGTACTAGCTCTTTGAAACTTGGCACAATAATGTAGTTCCAAGTTCTATCGCTATGGATTGTGTCCTATTGAAGTAGCCCCAAGTAGAGACTGACGAGAATCACTTTTATTGAAAGGGGTTGCTAAGGTTCCAAAAAACTACGAGTTTCCTGAAATCTCAGTAAACATTTTTTCACCCAATCTTGATGATACTAGCAGGTAATGATCAGTGCACCAATCCCACATGGCTCACAAAATTTGGTTCTTCTAGCTTAAACCGTTCCTTTGCAGGAACCGTTTTCATTTTTAGGTTTCACTCTGTGTTCTCCTATATGGATACATGTAGTTGGAACTCTAAATCAAACACGGTTTGTGCTAGCTCTTTGAAACTTGGCACAATAATGTAGTTCCAAGTTCTATCACTATGGTTTGTGTCCTATTGAAGTAGCCCCAAGCAGAGACTGACGAGAATCACTTTCATTGAAAGGTGTTGCCAAGCTTTCGAAAAACTACGAGTTTCCGGAAATCTCAGCAAACAGTTTTTCACCCAATCTTGATGATACTTGCAGGTAATGATCAGTACCCCATTCCCACTTGGCTCACCAAATTTCGTTCTTCTACGTTAAATCGTTCCTTTCCAGTAATCGTTTTCATATTTAGGTTTCACTCTGTTTTCTCCTATATGGATACATGTAGTTGGAACTCTAAATCAAACACGGTTTGTGCTAGCTCTTTGAAACTTGGCACAATAATGTAGTTCCAAGTTCTATCGCTATGGTTTGTGTCCTATTGAAGCAGCCCCAAGCAGAGACTGACGAAAATCACTTTCATTGAAAGGGGTTGCCAAGCTTTCCACAAACTACGAGTTTCCGGAAATCTCAGCAAACATTTTTTCACCCAATGTTGATGATACTTGCAGATAATGATCTCAACACCAGTCCCACTTGGCTCACCAAATTTCGTTCTTCTAGGTTAAACGGTTCTTTTGCAGGAACCGTTTTCATGTTTAGGTTTCACTCTGTTTTCTCCTATATGGATACATGTAGTTGGAACTCTAAATCAAACACGGTTTGTGCTAGCTCTTTGAAACTTGGCACAATAATGTAGTTCCATGTTCTATCGCTATGGTTTGTGTCCTATTGAAGTATCCCCAAGCAGAGACTGATGAAAATCACTTTCATTGAAAGGGGTTGCCAAGCTTTCCACAAACTACGTGTTTCCGGATATCTCGGCAAACATTTTCTCACCCAATCTTGATGATACTGGCAGGTAATGATCAGTACACCAATCCCACTTGGTTCACCAAATTTCGTTCTTCTAGGTTAAATGGTTCCTTTGCAGGAACCGTTTTCATGTTTAGGTTTCACTCTGTTTTCTCCTATGTGGATACATGTAGTTGGAACTCTAAATCAAACACGGTTTGTACTAGCTCTTTTAAACTTGGCACAATAATATAGTTCCAAGTTCTATCGCTACGGTTTGTGTCCTATTGAAGTAGCCCCAAGCAGAGATGGACGAGAATCCCTTTCATTGAAAGGGGTTGCCAAGCTTCCAAAAAACTACGAGTTTCCTGAAATCTGAGCAAACATTTTTTTACCCAATGTTGATGATACTGGCAGGTAATGATCAGTACACGAGTCCCACTTGGCTCACCAAATTTCGTTCTTCTAGCTTAAACCGTTCCTTTGCAGTAACCGTTTTTATGTTTAGGTTTCACTCTGTTTTCTCCTATATGGATACATGTAGTTGGAATTCTAAATCAAACAGGGTTTGTACTAGCTCTTTGAAACTTGGCACAATAATGTACTTCCAAGTTCTATCGCTATGGTTTGTGTCCTATTGAAGTAGCTCCAAGCAGAGACTGACGAGAATCACTTTCATTGAAAGGGGTTGCCAAGCTTTCGAAAAACTACGAGTTTCCGGAAATCTCAGCAAACATTTTTTCACCCAATCTTCATGATACTTGCAGGTAATGATCAGTACACCATTCCCACTTGGCTCACCAAATTTCGTTCTTCTACGTTAAATCGTTCCTTTCCAGTAATCGTTTTCATATTTAGGTTTCACTCTGTTTTCTCCTATATGGATACATGTAGTTGGAACTCTAAATCAAACACGGTTTGTGCTAGCTCTTTGAAACTTGGTACAATAATGTAGTTCCAAGATCTATCGATATGGTTTGTGTCCTATTGAAGTAGCCCCAAGCAGAGACTGACGAGAATCACTTTCATTGAAAGGGGTTGCCAAGCTTTCGAAAAACTATGAGTTTCCTGAAATCTCAGCAAACATTTTTTCACCCAATCTTGATTTTACTGGCATGTAATGATCAATACACCAATCCCACTTGGCTCACCAAATTTCGTTCTTCTAGCTTAAACCGTTCCTTTGCAGTAACCGTTTTCATGTTTAGGTTTCACTCTGTTTTCTCCTATATGGATACATGTAGTTGGAACTCTAAATCAAACACGGTTTGTGCTAGCTCTTTGAAACTTGGCACAATAATGTAGTTCCAAGTTCTATCGCTATGGTTTGTGTCCTATTGAAGTAGCCCCAAGCAGAGAATGACAAGAATCACTTTCATTGAAAGGGGTTGCCAAGCTTTCGAGAAACTCCGAGTTTCCGGAAATCTCAGCAAACATTTTTTCACCCAATCTTGATGATACTGGCAGGTAATGATCAGTACACCAATCTCACTTGGGTCTCCAAATTTCGTTCTTCTAGGTTAAACCGTTCCTTTGCAGTAACCGTTTTCATGTTTAGGTTTCACTCTGTTTTCTCCTATATGGATACATGTAGTTGGAACTCTAAATCAAACACGGTTTGTGCTAGCTCTTTGAAACTTGGCACAATAATGTAGTTCCAATTTCTATCACTATGGTTTGTGTCCTATTGAAGTAGCCCCAAGCAGAGACTGAGGAGAATCCCTTTCATTGAAAGGGGTTGCCAAGCTTCCGTAAAACTACGAGTTTCTGGAAATCTCAGCAAACATTTTTTCACCCAATCTTCATGATACTTGCAGATAATGATCACAACACCAGTCCCACTTGGCTCACCAAATTTCGTTCTTCTAGGTTAAACGGTTCCTTTGCAGGAACCGTTTTCATGTTTAGGTTTCACTCTGTTTTCTCCTATATGGATATATGTAGTTGGAACTCTAAATCAAACACGGTTTGTGCTAGCTCTTTGAAACTTGGCACAATAATGTAGTTCCATGTTCTATCGCTATGGTTTGTGTCCTATTGAAGTATCCCCAAGCAGAGACTGACGAGAATCACTTTCATTGAAAGGGGTTGCCAAGCTTCCAAAAAACTACGTGTTTCCGGAAATCTCGGCAAACATTTTCTCACCCAATCTTGATGATACTGGCAGGTCATGATCAGTACACCAATCCCACTTGGCTCACCAAATTTTGTTCTTCTAGGTTAAACGGTTCCTTTGCAGGAACCGTTTTCATGTTTAGGTTTCACTCTGTTTTCTCCTATATGGATACATATAGTTGGAACTCTAAATTAAACACGGTTTGTGCTAGCTCTTTGAAACTTGGCACAATAATGTAGTTCCAAGTTCTATCGCTATGATTTGTGTCCTATTGAAGTAGCCCAAAGCAGAGACTGACGAGAATCACTTTCATTGAAAGGGGTTGCCAAGCTTTCGGAAAACTACGAGTTTCCGGATTCTCAGCAAACATTTTTTCATCCAATCTTGATGATACTGGCAGGTCATGATCAGTACACCAATCCCACTTGGCTCACCAAATTTCGTTCTTCTAGGTTAAACAGTTCCTTTGCAGGAAACGTTTTCATGTTTAGGTTTCACTCTGTTTTCTCCTATATGGATACATGTTGTTGGAACTCTAAATCAAACACGGTTTGTGCTAGCTCTTTGAAACTTGGCACAATAATGTAGTTCCAAGTTCTATCGCTATGGTTTGTGTCCTATTGAAGTAGCCCCAAGCAGAGACTGACGAGAATCACTTTTATTGAAAGGGGTTTCTAAGGTTCCAAAAAACTACGAGTTTCCTGAAATCTCAGTAAACATTTTTTCACCCAATCTTTATGATACTAGCAGGTAATGATCAGTGCACCAATCCCACATGGCTCACAAAATTTGGTTCTTCTAGCTTAAACCGTTCCTTTGCAGTAACCGTTTTCATTTTTAGGTTTCACTCTGTGTTCTCCTATATGGATACATGTAGTTGGAACTCTAAATCAAACACGGTTTGTGCTAGCTCTTTGAAACTTGGCACAATAATGTAGTTCCAAGTTCTATCACTATGGTTTGTGTCCTATTGAAGTAGCCCCAAGCAGAGACTGACGAGAATCACTTTCATTGAAAGGTGTTGCCAAGCTTCCAAAAAACTACGAGTTTCCGGAAATCTCAACAAACATTTTTTCAGCCAATCTTGATGATACTGGCAGGTAATGATCAGTACACCAATCCCACTTGGCTCACCAAATTTCATTCTTCTAGGTTAAACGGTTCCTTTGCAGGAACCGTTTTCATGTTTAGGTTTCACTCTGTTTTCTCCTATATGGATACATGTAGTTGGAACTCTAAATCAAACAAAGTTTGTGCTAGCTCTTTGAAACTTGGCACAATAATGTAGTTCCAAGATCTATCGCTATGGTTTGTGTCCTATTGAAGTAGCCCCAAGCAGATACTGACGAGAATCACTATCATTGAAAGGGGTTGCCAAGCTTCAAAAAAACTACGAGTTTCCAGAAATCTCAGCAAACATTTTTTCACCCAATCTTGATGATACTGGCAGGTAATGATCAGTACACCTATCCCACTTGGCTCACCAAATTTCATTCTTCTAGGTTAAACGGTTCCTTTGCAGTAACCGTTTTCATGTTTAGGTTTCACTCTGTTTTCTCCTATATGGATACATATAGTTGGAACTCTAAATCAAACACGGTTTGTGCTAGCTCTTTGAAACTTGGCACAATAATGTACTTCAAAGTTCTATCGCTCTGGTTTATGTCCTATTGAAATAGCCCCAAGCAGAGACTGACGAGAATCACTTTCATTGAAAGGGGTTGCCAAGCTTTCGAAAAACTACGAGTTTCCGGAAATCTCAGCAAACATTTTTTCACCCAATCTTGATGATACTAGCAGGTAATGATCAGTACACCAATCCCACTTGGCTCACCAAATTTCGTTCTTCTAGCTTAAACAGTTTCTTTGCAGTAACCGTTTTCATGTTTAGGTTTCACTCTGTTTTCTCCTATATGGATACATGTTGTTGGAACTCTAAATCAAACACGGTTTGTACTAGCTCTTTGAAACTTGGCACAATAATGTAGTTCCAAGTTCTATCGCTATGGTTTGTGTCCTATTGAAGTAGCCCCAAGCAGAGACGGACGAGAATCACTTTCATTGAAAGGGGTTGCCAAGCTTTCGAAAAACTACGAGTTTCCGGAAATCTCAGCAAACATTTTTTCACCCAATCCTGATGATACTTTCAGATAAAGATCAGTACACCAGTCCCACTTGGATCACCAAATTTCGTTCTTCTACGTTAAATCGTTCATTTGCAGTAATCGTTTTCATATTTGGGTTTCACTCTGTTTTCTCCTATATGGATACATGTAGTTGGAACTCTAAATCAAACACGGTTTGTGCTAGCTCTTTGAAACATGGCACAATAATGTAGTTCCAAGTTCTATCGCTATGGTTTGTGTCCTATTGAAGTAGCCCAAAGCAGAGACTGACGAGAATCACTTTCATTGAAAGGGGTTGCCAAGCTTTCGAAAAACTACGAGTTTCCGGAAATCTCAGCAAATATTTTTTCACCCAATCTTCATGATACTTGCAGATAATGATCACAACACCAGTCCCACTTGGCTCACCAAATTTCGTTCTTCTTTGTTAAATCGTTCCTTTGCAGTAATCATTTTCATATTTAGGTTTCACTCTGTTTTCTCCTATATGGATACATGTAGTTGGAACTCTAAATCAAACACGGTTTGTGCTAGCTCTTTGAAACTTGGCACTATAATGTAGTTCCAAGTTCTTTCGCTATGGTTTGTGTCCTATTGAAGTAGCCCCAAGCAGAGACTGACGAGAATCACTTTCATTGAAAGGTGTTGCCAAGCTTCCAAAAAACTACGAGTTTCCGGAATTCTCAACAAACATTTTTTCAGCCAATCTTGATGATACTGGCAGGTAATGATCAGTACACCAATCCCACTTGGCTCACCAAATTTCATTCTTCTAGGTTAAACGGTTCCTTTGCAGGAACCGTTTTCATGTTTAGGTTTCACTCTGTTTTCTCCTATATGGATACATGTAGTTGGAACTCTAAATCAAACAAAGTTTGTGCTAGCTCTTTGAAACTTGGCACAATAATGTAGTTCCAAGTTCTATCGCTATGGTTTGTGTCCTATTGAAGTAGCCACAAGCAGAGAATGACAAGAATCACTTTCATTGAAAGGGGTTGCCAAGCTTTCGAAAAACTCCGAGTTTCCGGAAATCTCAGCAAACATTTTTTCACCCAATCCTGATGATACTTTCAGATAAAGATCAGTACACCAGTCCCACTTGGATCACCAAATTTCGTTCTTCTACGTTAAATCGTTCCTTTGCAGTAATCGTTTTCATATTTACGTTTCAATCTGTTTTCTCCTATATGGATACATGTAGATGGAATTCTAAATCAAACATGGTTTGTGCTAGCTCTTTGAAACATGGAACAATAATGTAGTTCCAAGATCTATCGATATGGTTTGTGTCCTATTGAAGTAGCCCCAAGCAGATACTGACGAGAATCACTATCATTGAAAGGGGTTGCCAAGCTTCCAAAAAACTACGAGTTTCCGGAAATCTCAGCAAACATTTTTTCACCCAATCTTGATGATACTGGCAGGTAATGATCAGTACACCAATCCCACTTGGCTCACCAAATTTCATTCTTCTAGGTTAAACGGTTCCTTTGCAGGAACCGTTTTCATTTTTAGATTTCACTCTGTTTTCTCCTATATGGATACATATATTTGGAACTCTAAATCAAACACGGTTTGTGCTAGCTCTTTGAAACTTGGCACAATAATGTACTTCAAAGTTCTATCGCTCTGGTTTATGTCCTATTGAAATAGCCTCAAGCAGAGACTGACGAGAATCACTTTCATTGAAAGGGGTTGCCAAGCTTTCGAAAAACTACGAGTTTCCGGAAATCTCAGCAAACATTTTTTCACCCAATCTTGATGATACTAGCAGGTAATGATCAGTACACCAATCCCACTTGGCTCACCAAATTTCTTTCTTCTAGCTTAAACCGTTTCTTTGCAGTAACCGTTTTCATGTTTAGGTTTCACTCTGTTTTCTCCTATATGGATACATGTAGTTGGAACTCTAAATCAAACACGGTTTGTACTAGCTCTTTGAAACTTGGCACAATAATGTACTTCCAAGTTCTATCGCTATGGTTTGTGTCCTATTGAAGTAGCCCCAAGCAGAGACGGACGAGAATCCCTTTCATTGAAAGGGGTTGCCAAGCTTCCAAAAAACTACGAGTTTCCTGAAATCTGAGCAAACATTTTTTTACCCATTGTTGACGATACTGGCAGGTAATGATCAGCACACCAATCCCACTTGGCTCACCAAATTTCGTTCTTCTAGCTTAAACCGTTCCTTTGCAGGAACCGTTTTCATGTTTAGGTTTCACTCTGTTTTCTCTTATATGGATACATGTAGTTGGAACTCTAAATTAAACACAGTTTGTACTAGCTCTTTGAAACTTGGCACAATAATATAGTTCCAAGTTCTATCGCTATGGTTTGTGTCCTATTGATGTAGCCCCAAGCAGAGACTGACGAGAATCACTTTCATTGAAAGGGGTTGCCAAGCTTTAGAAAAACTACGAGTTTCCGGAAATCTCAGCAAACATTTTTTCACCCAATCTTCATGATACTGGCAGGTCATGATCAGTACACCAATCCCACTTGGCTCACCAAATTTCGTTCTTCCATGTTAAACGGTTCCTTTGCAGGAACCGTTTTCATGTTTAGGTTTCACTCTATTTTCTCCTATATGGATACATGTAGTTGGAACTCTAAATCAAACACGGTTTGTGCTAGCTCTTTGAAACTTGGCACAATAATGTAGTTCCAAGTTCTATCGCTATGGTTTGTGTCCTATTGAAGTAGCCCCAAGCAGAGACTGACGAGAATCCCTTTCATTGAAAGGGGTTGCCAAGCTTCCAAAAAACTACGACTTTCCTGAAATGTCAGCAAACATTTTTACACCCAATCCTGATGATACTTTCAGATAAAGATCAGTACACCAGTCCCACTTGGATCACCAAATTTCGTTCTTCTACGTTAAATCGTTCATTTGCAGTAATCGTTTTCATATTTAGGTTTCACTCTGTTTTCTCCTATATGGATACATGTAGTTGGAACTCTAAATCAAACACGGTTTGTGCTAGCTCTTTGAAACTTGGCACAATAATGTAGTTCCAAGTTCTATCGCTATGGTTTGTGTCCTATTGAAGTAGCCCCAAGCAGAGACTGACGAGAATCACTTTCATTGAAAGGGGTTGCCAAGCTTTCGAAAAACTACCAGTTTCCGGAAATCTCAGCAAACATTTTTTCACCCAATCTTGATGATACTTGCAGATAATGATCACAACACCAGTCCCACTTGGTTCACCAAATTTCGTTCTTATAAGTTAAATCGTTCCTATGTCGTAACCGTTTTCATGTTTAGGTTTCACTCTGTTTTCTCCTATATGGATACATGTAGTTGGAACTCTAAATCAAACACGGTTTGTGCTAGCTCTTTGAAACTTGGCACAATAATGTAGTTCCAAGTTCTATCGCTATGGTTTGTGTCCTATTGAAGTAGCCCCAAGCAGAGACTGACGAGAATCCCTTTCATTGAAAGGGGTTGCCAAGCTTCCAAAAAACTACGAGTTTCCGGAAATCTCAGCAAACATTTTTTCACCCAATCTTGATGATACTGGCAGGTAATGATCAGTACACCATTCCCACTTGGCTCACCAAATTTCGTTCTTCTACCTTAAACCGTTCCATTGCAGTAACCGTTTCATGTTTAGGTTTCACTCTGTTTTCTCCTATATGGATACATGTAGTTGGAACTCTAAATCAAACACGGTTTGTGCTAGCTCTTTGAAACTTGGCACAATAATGTAGTTCCAAGTTCTCTCGCTACGGTTGGTGTCTTATTGAAGTAGCCCCAAGCAGAGACTGACGAGAATCACTTTCATTGAAAGGGGTTGCCAAGCTTTCGAAAAACTACGAGTTTCCGGATTCTCAGCAAACATTTTTTCACCCAATCTTGATGATACTGGCAGGTCATGATCAGTACAACAATCCCACTTGGCTCACCAAATTTCGTTCTTCTAGGTTTAACGGTTCCTTTGCAGGAACCGTTTTCATGTTTTGGTTTCACTCTGTTTTCTCCTATATGGATACATGTATTTGGAACTCTAAATCAAACACGGTTTGTGCTAGCTCTTTTAAACTTGGCACAATAATGTAGTTCCAAGTTCTATCCCTATGGTTTGTGTCCTATTGAAGTAGCCCCAAGCAGAGACTGACGAGAATCACTTTTATTGAAAGGGGTTGCCAAGGTTCCAAAAACTACGAGTTTCCTGAAATCTCATCAAACATTTTTTTCACTCAATCTTGATGATACTTGCAGGTAATGATCAGCACACCAATCCCACTTGGCTCACCAAATTTCGGTCTTCTAGGTTATACCGTTCCTTTGCAGTAACCGTTTTCATGTTTAGGTTTCACTCTGTTTTCTCCTATATGGATACATGTAGTCGGGAACTCTAAATCAAATCGGTTTGTGCTAGCTCTTTGAAACTTGGCACAATAATGTAGTTCCAAGATCTATCGCTATGGTTTGTGTCCTATTGAAGTAGCCCCAAGCAGAGACTGACGAGAATCACTTTCATTGAAAGGGGTTGCGAAGCTTTCGAGAAACTACGAGTTTCCGGATTCTCAGCAAACATTTTTTCACCCAATCTTGATGATACTGGCAGGTCATGATCAGTACACCAATCCCACTTGGCTCACCAAATTTCGTTCTTCTCGGTTAAACGGTTCTTTTGCAGTAACCGTTTTCATGTTTAGGTTTCACTCTGTTTTCTCCTATATGGATACATGTAGTTGGAACTCTAAATCAAACACGGTTTGTACGAGCTCTTTGAAACTTGGCACAATAATGTAGTTCCAAGTTCTATCGCTATGGTTTGTGTCCTATTGAAGTAGCCCCAAGCAGAGAATGACGAGAATCACTATCATTGAAAGGGGTTGCCAAGCTTCCAAAAAACTACCAGTTTCCGGAAATCTCAGCAAACATTTTTTCACCCAATCTTGATGAAACTGGCAGGTCATGATCAGTACACCAGTCCCACTTGGCTCACCAATTTACGTTCTTCTAGGTTAAACGGTTCCTTTGCAGTAACCGTTTTCATGTTTAGGTTTCACTCTGTTTTCTCGTATATGGATACATATAGGTGGAACTCTAAATCAAACACGGTTTGTGCTAGCTCTTTGAAACTTGGCACAATAATGTAGTTCCAAGTTCTATCGCTATGGTTTGTGTCCTATTGAAGTAGCCCCAAGCGGAGAGTGACGAGAATCACTTTCATTGAAAGGGGTTGCCAAGCTTCAAAAAACTACGAGTTTCCGGAAATCTCAGCAAACATTTTTTCACCCAATCTTGATGATACTTGCAGATAATGATCAGAACACCAGTCCCACTTGGCTCACCAAATTTCGTTCTTCTAGCTTAAATCGTTCCTTTGCAGTAACCGTTTTCATGTTTAGGTTTCACTCTGTTTTCTCCTATATGGATACATGTAGTTGGAACTCTAAATCAAAAACAGTTTGTGCTAGCTCTTTGACACTTGGCGCAATAATGTAGTTCCAAGTTCTATCGCTATGGTTTGTGTCGTATTGAAGTAGACCCAAGCAGAGACTGACAAGAATCACTTTCACCGAAAGGGGTTGCCAAGCTTTCGAAAAACTACGAGTTTCCGGAAATCTCAGCAAACATTTTTTCACCCAATCTTAATGGTACTGGCAGGACATGATCAGTACACCAGTCCCACTTGGCTCATGAATTTACGTTCTTCTAGGTTAAATGGTTCCTTTCCAGTAACCGTTTTCATGTTTAGGTTTCAATCTGTTTTCTCCGATATGGATACATGCATTTGGAACTCTAAATCAAACACGGTTTGTGCTAGCTCTTTGAAACTTGGCACAATAATGTAGTTCCAAGTTCTATCGCTATGGTTTGTGTCCTATTGAAATAGCCCCAAGCGGAGAGTGACGAGAATCACTTTCATTGAAAGGGGTTGCCAAGCTTCCAAAAAACTACGAGTTTCCGGAAATCACAGCAAACATTTTTTCACCCAATCTTGATGATACTTGCAGATAATGATCACAACACCAATCCCACTTGGCTCACCAAATTTCGTTCTTCTAGCTTAAATCGTTCCTTTGCAGTAACCTTTTTCATGTTTAGGTTGCACTCTTTTTTCTCCGATATGGATACATGCATTTTGGAACTCTAAATCAAAAACGGTTTGTGCTAGCTCTTTGAAACTTGGCAAAATAATGTAGTTCCAAGTTCTATCGCTATGGTTTGTGTCCTATTGAAGTTGCCCCAAGCGGTGAGTGACGAGAATCACTTTCATTGAAAGGGGTTGCCAAGCTTCCAAAAAACTACGAGTTTCCTGAAATCTCAGCAAACATTTTTTCACCCAATCTTGATGATACTGGCAGGTAATGATCAGCACACCAATCCCACTTGGCTCACCAAATTTCGTTCTTCTAGGTTAAACTGTTCATTTGCAGGAACCGTTTTCATGTTTAGGTTTCACTCTGTTTTCTCCTATATGGATACATGTAGTTGGAACTCTAAATCAAACACGGGTTGTGCTAGCTCTTTGAAACCTGGCACAATAATGTAGTTCCAAGTTCTATCCCTATGGTTTGTGTCCTATTGAAGTAGCCCCAAGCAGAGACTGAGGAGAATCACTTTCATTGAAGGGGTTGCCAAGCTTCCAAAAAACTACGAGTTTCCTGAAATCTCAGCAAACATTTTTTTAACCCAATCTTGATGATACAGGCAGGTAATGATCAGTACACCAATCCCACTTGGCTCACCAAATTTCGTTCTTCTAGCTTAAACCGTTCCTTTGCAGTAACCGTTTTCATGTTTAGGTTTCACTCTGTTTTCTCCTATATGGATACATGTAGTTGGAACTCTAAATCAAACACAGTTTGTGCTAGCTCTTTGAAACTTGGCGCAATAATGTAGTTCCAAGTTCTATCGCTATGGTTTGTGTCCTATTGAAGTAGCCCCAAGCAGAGACTGACAACAATCACTTTAACTGAAAGGGGTTGCCAAGCTTTCGAAAAACTACGAGTTTCCGGAAATCTCAGCTAACATTTTTTCACTCAATCTTGATGATACTGGCAGGTAATGATCAGTACACCAATCCCACTTGGCTCACCAAATTTCGTTCTTCTAGGTTAAACCGTTCCTTTGCAGTAACCGTTTTCATGTTTAGGTTTCTATCTGTTTTCTCCTATATGGATACATGTAGTCGGAACTCTAATTCAAATCGGTTTGTGCTAGCTCTTTGAAACTTGGCAAAATAATGTAGTTCCAAGATCTATCGCTATGGTTTGTGTCCTATTGACGTAGCCCAAAACAGAGACTGACGAGAATCACTTTCATTGAAAGGGGTTGCCAAGCTTTCGAAAAACTACGAGTTTCCGGAAATCTCAGCAAACATTTTTTCACCCAATCTTGATGATACGGGCAGGTCATGATCAGTAAACCAATCCCACTTGGCTCACCAAATTTCGTTCATCTAGGTTTAACAGTTCTTTTGCAGTAACCGTTTGTATGTTTAGGTTTCACTCTGTTTTCTCCTATATGGATACATGTATTTGGAACTCTAAATCAAACACGGTTTGTACTAGCTCTTTGAAACTTGGCACAATAATGTAGTTCCAAGTTCTATCGCAATGGTTTGTGTCCTATTGAAGTAGCCCAAGCAGAGACTGACGAGAATCACTTTCATTGAAAGGGGTTGCCAAGCTTCCAAAAAACTACGAGTTTCCTGAAATCTCAGCAAACATTTTTTCACAGAATCTTGATGATACTGGCAGGTAATGATCAGTACACCAATCCCACTTGGCTCACAAAATTTCGTACTTCTACCTTAAACTGTTCCTTTGCAGTAACCGTTTTCATGTTTAGGTTTCACTCTGTTTTCTCCTATAAGGATACATGTAATTGGAACTCTAAATCAAACACGGTTTGTGCTAGCTCTTTGAAACTTGGCACAAAAATGTAGTTCCAAGTTCTATCGCTATGGTTTGTGTCCTATTGAAGTAGCCCCAAGCAGAGACTGACGAGAATCACTTTCATTGAAAGGGGTTGCCAAGCTTCCAAAAAACTACGAGTTTCCTGAAATCTCAGCAAACATTTTTTCACCCAATCTTGATGATGCCTGCAGGTAATGATCAGTACACCAGTCCCACTTGGCTCACCAAATTTCGTTCTTCTAGGTTAAATCGTTCCTTTGCAGTAACCGTTTTCATATTTTAGGTTTCACTCTGTTTTCTCCTATATGGATACATGTAGTTGGAACTCTAAATCATACACGGTTTGTGCTAGCTCTTTGAAACTTGGCACAATAATGTAGTTCCAATTTCTATCGCTATGGTTTGTGTCCTATTGAAGTAGCCCCATGCAGAGAATAACAAGAATCACTTTCATTGAAAGGGGTTGCCAAGCTTTCGAAAAACTCCGAGTTTCCGGAAATCTCAGCAAACATTTTTTCACCCAATCTTGATGATAGTTTCAGATAAAGATCAGTACACCAGTCCCACTTGGCTCACCAAATTTCGTTCTTCTACGTTAAATCGTTCCTTTGCAGTAATCGTTTTCATATTTAGGTTTCACTCTGTTTTCTCCTATATGGATACATGTAGTTGGAACTCTAAATCAAACATGGTTTGTGCTAGCTCTTTGAAACATGGAACAATAATGTAGTTCCAAGATCTATCGCTATGGTTTGTGTCCTATTGAAGTATCCCCAAGCAGAGAATGACGAGAATCACTATCATTGAAAGGGGTTGCCAAGCTTCCAAAAAACTACGAGTTTCCGGAAATCTCAGCAAACATTTTTTCACCCAATCTTGATGAAACTGGCAGGTCATGATCAGTACACCAGTCCCACTTGGCTCACCAATTTACGTTCTTCTAGGTTAAACGGTTCCTTTGCAGTAACCGTTTTCATGTTTAGGTTTCACTCTGTTTTCTCCTATATGGATACATATATTTCGAACTCTAAATCAAACACGGTTTGTGCTAGCTCTTTGAAACTTGGCACAATAATGTACTTCAAAGTTCTATCGCTATGGTTTGTGTCCTATTGAAGTAGCCCCAATCAGAGACTGACGAGAATCACTTTCATTGAAAGGGGTTGCCAAGCTTCCAAAAACTACGAGTTTCCGGAAATCTCAGCAAACATTTTTTCACCCAATCTTAATGGTACTGGCAGGTCATGATCACTACACCAGTCCCACTTGGCTCATGAATTTACGTTCTTCTAGGTTAAATGGTTCCTTTGCAGTAACCGTTTCCATGTTTAGGTTTAACTCTGTTTTCTCCGATATGGATACATGCATTTGGAACTCTAAATCAAACACGGTTTGTGCTAGCTCTTTGAAACTTGGCACAATAATGTAGTTCCAAGTTCTATCGCTATGGTTTGTGTCCTATTGAAGTTGCCCCAAGCGGTGAGTGACGAGAATCACTTTCATTGAAAGGGGTTGCCAAGCTTCCAAAAAACTACGAGTTTCCTGAAATCTCAGCAAACATTTTTTCACCCAATCTTGATGATACTGGCAGGTAATGATCAGCACACCAATCCCACTTGGCTCACCAAATTTCGTTCTTCTAGGTTAAACTGTTCATTTGCAGGAACCGTTTTCATGTTTAGGTTTCACTCTGTTTTCTCCTATATGGATACATGTAGTTGGAACTCTAAATCAAACACGGGTTGTGCTAGCTCTTTGAAACCTGGCACAATAATGTAGTTCCAAGTTGTATCGCTACGGTTTGTGTCCTATTGAAGTAGCCCCAAGCAGAGACTGAGGAGAATCACTTTCATTGAAAGGGGTTGCCAAGCTTCCAAAAACTACGAGTTTCCTGAAATCTCAGCAAACATTTTTTTAACCCAATCTTGATGATACAGGCAGGTAATGATCAGTACACCAATCCCACTTGGCTCACCAAAATTTCGTTCTTCTAGCTTAAACCGTTCCTTTGCAGTAACCGTTTTCATATTTAGGTTTCACTCTGTTTTCTCCTATATGGATACATGTAGTTGGAACTCTAAATCAAACACAGTTTGTGCTAGCTCTTTGAAACTTGGCGCAATAATGTAGTTCCAAGTTCTATCGCTATGGTTTGTGTCCTATTGAAGTAGCCCCACGCAGAGACTGATGAGAATCACTATCATTGAAAGGGGTTGCCAAGCTTTCGAAAAACTACGAGTTTCCGGAAATCTCAGCAAACATTTTTTCAACCAATCTTAATGATACTGGCAGGTCATGATCAGTACACCAGTCCCACTTGGCTCATGAATTTACGTTCTTCTAGGTTAAATGGTTCCTTTGCAGTAACCGTTTTCATGTTTAGGTTTTCACTCTGTTTTCTCCTATATGGATACATGTAGTTTGGAACTCTAAACCAAACACGGTTTGTGCTAGCTCTTTGAAAATTGGCACAATAATGTACTTCCAAGTTCTATCGCTATGGTTTGTGTCCTATTGAAGTAGCTCCAAGCAGAGACTGACGAGAATGACTTTCATTGAAAGGCGTTGCCAAGCTTTCGAAAAACTACGAGTTTCCGGAAATCTCAGCAAACATTTTTTCACCCAGTCTTGATGATACTGGCAGGTCATGATCAATACACCAATCCCACTTGGCTCAAAAAATTTCGTTCTTCTAGGTTAAACGGTTCCTTTGCAGTAACCGTTTCCATATTTAGGTTTCACTCTGTTTTCTCCTATATGGATACATGTAGTTGGAACTCTAAATCAACACGGTTTGTGCTAGCTCTTTGAAACTTGGCACAATAATGTAGTTCCAAGTTCTATCGCTATGGTTTGTGTCCTATTGAAGTAGCCCCAAGGAGAGACTGACGAGAATCACTTTCATTGAAAGGGGTTGCCAAGCTTCGAAAAAAACTACGAGTTTCCTGAAGACTCAGCAAACATTTTTTCACTCAATCTTGATGATACTGGCAGGCAATGATCAGTACACCAATCCCACTTGGCTCACCAAATTTCGTTCTTCTAGGTTAAACCGTTCCTTTGCAGTAACCGTTTTCATGTTTAGGTTTCACTCTGTTTTCTCCTATATGTATACATGTAGTCGGAACTCTAATTCAAATCGGTTTGTGCTAGCTCTTTGAAACTTGGCACAATAGTGTAGTTCCAAGATCTATCGCTATGGTTTGTGTCCTATTGACGTAGCCCGAAACAGAGACTGACGAGAATCACTTTCATTGAAAGGGGTTGCCAAGCTTTCGAAAAACTACGAGTTTCCGGAAATCTCAGGAAACATTTTTCACCCAATCTTGATGATACTGGCAGGTCATGATCAGTACACCAGTCCCACTTGGCTCATGAATTTACGTTCAACTAGGTTAAATGGTTCCTTTGCAGTAACCGTTTTCATGTTTAGGTTTCACTCTGTTTTCTCCGATATGGATACATGCAGTTGGAACTCTAAATCAAACACAGTTTGTGCTAGCTCTTTGAAACTTGGCAAAATAATGTAGTTCCAAGATCTATCGCTATGGTTTGTGTCCTATTGAAGTAGCCCCATGCAGAGAATGACAAGAATCACTTTCATTGAAAGGGGTTGCCAAGCTTTCGAAAAACTCCGAGTTTCCGGAAATCTCAGCAAACATTTTTTCACCCAATCTTGATGATAGTTTCAGATAAAGATCAGTACACCAGTCCCACTTGGCTCACCAAATTTCGTTCTTCTACGTTAAATCGTTCCTTTGCAGTAATCGTTTTCATATTTAGGTTTCACTCTGTTTTCTCCTATATGGATACATGTAGTTGGAACTCTAAATCAAACACGGTTTGTGCTAGCTCTTTGAAACTTGGCACAATAATGTAGTTCCAAGTTCTATCGCTATGGTTTGTGTCCTATTGAAGTAGCCCCAAGCGGAGAGTGACGAGAATCACTTTCATTGAAAGGGGTTGCCAAGCTTCCAAAAAACTACGAGTTTCCGGAAATCTCAGCAAACATTTTTTCACCCAATCTTGATGATACTTGCAGATAATGATCACAACACCAGTCCCACTTGGCTCACCAAATTTCGTTCTTCTAGCTTAAACCGTTCCTTTGCAGTAACCGTTTTCATGTTTAGGTTTCACTCTGTTTTCTCCTATATGGATACATGTAGTTGGAACTCTAAATCAAACACGGTTTGTGCTAGCTCTTTGAAACTTGGCACAATAATGTAGTTCCAAGTTCTATCGCTATGGTTTGTGTCCTATTGAAGTAGCCCCAAGCGGAGAGTGACGAGAATCACTTTCATTGAAAGGGGTTGCCAAGCTTCCAAAAAACTACGAGTTTCCGGAAATCTCAGCAAACATTTTTTCACCCAATCTTGATGATACTTGCAGATAATGATCACAACACCAGTCCCACTTGGCTCACCAAATTTCGTTCTTCTAGCTTAAACCGTTCCTTTGCAGTAACCGTTTTCATGTTTAGGTTTCACTCTGTTTTCTCCTATATGGATACATGTAGTTGGAACTCTAAATCAAAAACGGTTTGTGCTAGCTCTTTGAAACTTGGCACAATAATGTAGTTCCAAGTTCTATCGCTATGGTTTGTGTCCTATTGAAGTAGCCACAAGCAGAGACTGACAAGAATCACTTTCACCGAAAGGGGTTGCCAAGCTTCCAATAAACTACGAGTTTATCGGAAATCTCAGCAAACATTTTTTCACCCAATCTTGATGATAATTGCAGATAATGATCACAACACCAGTCCCACTTGGCTCACCAAATTTCGTTCTTCTAGCTTAAATCGTTCCTTTGCAGTAACCGTTTTCATGTTTAGGTTTCACTCTGTTTTCTCCTATATGGATACATGTAGTTGGAACTCTAAATCAAAAACGGTTTGTGCTAGCTCTTTGAAACTTGGCGCAATAATGTAGTTCCAAGTTCTATCGCTATGGTTTGTGTCCTATTGAAGTAGCCCCAAGCAGAGACTGACGAGAATAACTTTCATTGAAAGGGGTTGCCAAGCTTCCAAAAAACTACGAGTTTCCGGAAATCTCAGCAAACATTTTTTCACCCAATCTTGATAATACTTGGAGATAATGATCACAACACCAGTCCCACTTGGCTCACCAAATTTCGTTCTTCTAGGTTAAATCGTTCCTTTGCAGTAATCGTTTTTATATTTCGGTTTCACTCTGTTTTCTCCTATATGGATACATGTAGTTGGAACTCTAAATCAAACACAGTTTGTGCTAGCTCTTTGAAACTTGGCACAATAATGTAGTTCCAAGTTCTATCGCTATGGTTTGTGTCCTATTGAAGTATCCCCAAGCAGAGACTGACGAGAATAACTTTCATTGAAAGGGGTTGCCAAGCTTCAAAAAAACTACGAGTTTCTGGAAATCTCAGCAAACATTTTTTCACCCAATCTTGATGATACTTGCAGATAATGATCACAACACCAGTCCCACTTGGCTAACCAAATTTCGTTCTTCTAGCTTAAACCGTTCCTTTGCATTAACCGTTTTCATATTTAGGTTTCACTCTGTTTTCTCCTATATGGATACATGTAGTTGGAACTCTAAATCAAACACGGTTTGTGCTAGCTCTTTGAAACTTGGCACAATAATGTAGTTCCAAGTTCTATCGCTATGGTTTGTGTCCTATTGAAGTTGCCCCAAGCAGAGACTGACGAGAATCACTTTCATTGAATGGGTTGCCAAGCTTCCAAAAAACTACGAGTTTCCTGAAATCTCAGCAAACATTTTTTCACCCAATCTTGATGATACTGGCAGGTAATGATCAGTACACCAATCCCACTTGGCTCACCAAATTTCGTTCTTCTAGGTTAAACGGTTCCTTTGCAGTAATCGTTTTTATATTTAGGTTTCACTCTGTTTTCTCCTATATGGATACATGTAGTTGGAACTCTAAATCAAACACGGTGTGTGCTAGCTGTTGAAACTTGGCACAATAATGTAGTTCCAAGATCTATCGCTATGGTTTGTGTCCTATTGAAGTAGCCCAAGCAGAGACTGACGAGAATCACTTTCATTGAAAGGGGTTTCCAAGCTTCCAAAAAACTACGAGTTTCCGGAAATCTCAGCAAACATTTTTTCACCCAATCTTGATGATACTGGCAGATAATGATCACAACACCAGTCCCACTTGGCTCACCAAATTTCGTTCTTCTAGCTTAAACCGTTCCTTTGCAGTAACCGTTTTCATATTTAGGTTTCACTCTGTTTTCTCCTATATGGATACATGTAGTCGGAACTCTAAATCAAACACGGTTTGTGCTAGCTCTTTGAAACTTGGCACAATAATGTAGTTCCAAGTTCTATCGCTATGGTTTGTGTCCTATTGAAGTAGCACCAAGCAGAGACTGAGGAGAATCACTTTCATTGAAAGGGGTTGCCAAGCTTTCGAAAAAATACGAGTTTCCGGAAATCTCAGCAAACATTTTTTCACCCAATCTTGATGATAATTGCAGATAATGATCACAACACCAGTCCCACTTGGCTCACCAAATTTCGTTCTTATAGGTTAAATCGTTCCTTTGTAGTAATTGTTTTCATGTTTAGGTTGCACTCTGTTTTCTCCTATATAGATACATGCAGTTTTAACTCTAAATCAAAAACGGTTTGTGCTAGCTCTTTGAAACTTGGCACAATAATGTAGTTCCAAGTTCTATCGCTATGGTTTGTGTCCTATTGAAGTTGCCCCAAGCGGAGAGTGACGAGAATCACTTTCATTGAAAGGGATTGCCAAGCTTGAAAAAAAATACGAGTTTCCGGAAATCTCAGCAAACATTTTTTCACCCAATCGTGATGATCCTGGCAGGTAATGATCAGCACACCAATCCCACTTGGCTCACCAAATTTCGTTCTTCTAGCTTAAAACGTTCCTTTGCAGGAGCCGTTTTCATGTTTAGGTTTCACTCTGTTTTCTCCTATATGGATACATGTAGATAGAACTCTAAATCAAACACGGTTTGTGCTATCTCTTTGAAACTTGGCGCAATAATGTAGTTCCAAGTTCTATCGCTATGGTGTGTCTTCTATTGAAGTAGCCCCAAGCAGAGACTGACGAGAATCCCTTTCATTGAAAGGGGTTGCCAAGCTTCCAAAAACTACGAGTTTCCTGAAATCTCTGCAAATATTTTTTCACCCAATCTTGATGATACTAGCAGGTAATGATCAGTACACCAATCCCACTTGGCTCACCATATTTCGTTCTTCTAGCTTAAACCGTTTCTCTGTAGTAACCGTTTTCATGTTTAGGTTTCACTCTGTTTTATCCTATATGGGCACATGTAGTTTGAACTCTAAATCAAACACGGTTTGTGCTAGCTCTTTGAACTTGGCACAATAATGTAGTTCCAAGTTCTCTCGCTATGTTTTGTGTCCTATTGAAGCAGCCCCAAGCAGAGACTGACGAAAATCACTTTCATTGAAAGGGGTTGTCCAGCTTTCGAAAAAACTACGAGTTTCCGGAAATCTCAGCAAACATTTTTTCACCCATTCTTGATGATACTGGCAGATAATGATCAGTACACCAGTCCCACTTGGCTCACCAAATTTCCTTCTTCTAGGTTAAATCGTTCCTTTGCAGTAATCGTTTTCATATTTAGGTTTGACTCTGTTTTCTCCTATATGGATACATGTAGTTGGAACTCTAAATCAAACACGGTTTGTGCTAGCTCATTGAAACGTGGCACAATAATATAGTTCCAAGATCTATCGCTATGGTTTGTGTCCTATTGAAGTACCCCAAGCAGAGACTGACGAGAATCACTTTCATTGAAAGGGGTTGCCAAGCTTCCAAAAAACTACGAGTTTCCGGAAATCTCAGCAAACATTTTTTCACCCAATCTTGATAATCCTGGCAGGTAATTATCAGTACACTAATGCCAATTGGCTCACCAAATTTCGTTCTTCTAGGTTAAACGGTTCCTTTGCAGAAACCGTTTTCATGTTTAGGTTTCACTCTGTTTTCTCCTATATGGATACAAGTAGTTGGAACTCTAAATCAAACACGGTTTGTGCTAGCTCTATGAAACTTGGCACAATAATGTAGTTCCAAGTTCTATCGCTATGGTTTGTGTCCTATTGAAGTAGCCCCAAGCAGAGACTGACGAAAATCACTTTCATTGAAAGGGTTTGCCCAGCTTTCGAAAAACTACGAGTTTCCGGAAATCTCAGCAAACATTTTTTCACCCAATCTTGATGATACTGGCAGATAATGATCAGTACACCAGTCCCACTTGGCTCACCAAATTTCCTTCTTCTAGGTTAAATCGTTCCTTTGCAGTAATCGTTTTCATATTTAGGTTTCACTCTGTTTTCTGCTATATGGATACATGTAGTTGGAACTCTAAATCAAACACGGTTTGTGCTAGCTCTTTGAAACTTGGCACAATAATGTAGTTCCAAGATCTATCACTATGGTTTGTGTCCTATTGAAGTACCCCAAGCAGAGACTGACGAGAATCACTTTCATTGAAAGGGGTTGCCAAGCTTCCAAAAAACTACGAGTTTCCGGAAATCTCAGCAAACATTTTTTCACCCAATCTTGATAATCCTTGTAGGTAATTATCAGTACACCAATCCCAATTGGCTCACCAAATTTCGTTCTTCTAGGTTAAACGGTTCCTTTGCAGAAACCGTTTTCATGTTTAGGTTTCACTCTGTTTTCTCCTGCATGGATACAAGTAGATGGAACTCTAAATCAAACACGGTTTGTGCTAGCTCTTTGAAACTTGGCACAATACTGTAGTTCCAAGATCTATCGCTATGGTTTGGGTCCTATTGAAGTAGCCCCAAGCAGAGACTGACGAGAATGACTTTCATTGAAAGGGGTTGCCAAGCTTCCAAAAAACTACGAGTTTCCGGAAGTCACAGCAAACATTTTTTCACCCAATCTTGATGATACTGGCAGGTAATGATCAGTACACCAATCCCACTTGGCTCACCAAATTTCGTTCTTCTAGCTTAAACCGTTCCTTTGCAGTAACCCTTTTCATGTTTAGGTTTCACTCTGTTTCTCCTATATGGATACATGTAGTTGGAACTCTAAATCAAACACGGTTTGTGGTAGCTCTTTGAAACTTGGCACAATAATGTAGTTCCAAGTTTTATCACTATGGTTTGTGTCCTATTGAAGTAGCCCCAAGCAGAGACTGACTAAAATCAGTTTCATTGAAAGGGGTTGTCAAGCTTCCAAAAAACTACTAGTTTCCTGAAATCTCAGCAAACATTTTTTCACCCAATCTTGATGATACTGGCAGGTAATGATCAGTACACCAATCCCACTTGGCTCACCAAATTTCGTTCTTCTAGCTTAAACCGTTCCTTTGCAGTAACCGTTTTCATGTTTAGGTTTCACTCTGTTTTCTCCTATATGGATACATGTAGTTGGAACTCTAAATCAAACACGGTTTGTACTAGCTCTTTGAAACTTGGCACAATAATGTAGTTCCAAGTTCTATCGCTATGGTTTGTGTCCTATTGAAGCAGGCCCAAGCAGAGACTGACGAAAATCAATTTCATTGAAAGGGGTTGCCCAGCTTTCGAAAAAACTACGAGTTCCGGAAATCTCAGCAAACATTTTTTCAACCAATCTTGATGATACTTACAGATAATGATCAGTACACCAGTCCCACTTGGCTCACCAAATTTCCTTCTTCTAGGTTTAATCGTTCCTTTGCAGTAATCGTTTTCATATTTAGGTTTCACTCTGTTTTCTCCTATATGGATACATGTAGTTGGAAATCTAAATCAAACACGGTTTGTGCTAGCTCTTTGAAACTTTGCACAATAATGTAGTTCCAAGATCTATCGCTATGGTTTGTGTCCTATTGATGTAGCCCCAAGCAGAGACTGATGAGAATGACTTTCATTGAAAGGGTTGCCAAGCTTCCAAAAAACTACGAGTTTCCGGAAATCTCAGCAAATATTTTCTCACCCAATCTTGATGATACTGGCAGGTAATGATCAGTACACCAATCCCACTTGGCTCACCAAATTTCTTTCTTCTAGGTTAAATCGTTCCTTTGCAGTAATCGTTTTCATGTTTAGGTTTCACTCTGTTTTCTCCTATATGGATACATGCCGTTGGAACTCTAAATCAAACACGGTTTGTGCTAGCTCTTTGAAACTTGGCACAATAATGTACTTCAAAGTTCTATCACTATGGTTTGTGTCCTATTGAAGTAGCCCCAAGCTGAGACTGACGAGAATCCCTTTCATTGAAAGGGGTTGCCAAGCTTCCAAAAAACTACGAGTTTCCTGAAATCTCAGCAAACATTTTTTCACCATACTTGATGATACTGGCAGGTAATGATCAGTACACCAGTCCCACTTGGCTCACCAAATTACGTTCTTCTACTTTAAATCGTTCCTTTGCAGTAACCGTTTTCATGTTTAGGTTTCACTCTGTTTTCTCCTATATGGATACATGCAGTTGGAACTCTAAATCAAACACGGTTTGTGCTAGCTCTTTGAAACTTGGCACAATAATGTAGTTCCAAATTATATCGCTATGGTTTGTGTCCTATTGAAGTTGCCCCAAGCAGAGCCTGACGAGAATCACTTTCATTGAAAGGGGTTGCCAAGCTTCAAAAAAACTACGAGTTTCCGGAAATCTCAGCAAACATTTTTTCACCCAATCTTGATGATACTGGCAGGTAATGATCAGTACACGAATCCCAGTTCGCTCACAGAATTTCGTTCTTCTAGGTTAAATCGTTCCTTTGCAGGAACCATTTTCATGTTTAGGTTTCACTCTGTTTTCTCCTATATGGAAACATGTAGTTGGAACTCTAAATCAAACACGGTTTGTGCTAGCTCTTTGAAACTTGGCACAATAATGTAGTTCCAAGTTCTATCACTATGGTTTGTGTCCTATTGATGTTGCCCCAAGCGCAGAGTGACGAGAATCCCTTTCATTGAAAGGGGTGGCCAAGCGTCCAAAAAACTACGAGTTTCCGGAAATCTCAGCAAACATTTTTTCACCCAATCTTGATGATACTGGCAGGTAATGATCAGTACACCAATCCCACTTGGCTCACCAAATTTCGTTCTTCTAGGTTAAACCGTTCCTTTGCAGTAACCGTTTTCAAGTTTAGGTTTCACTCTGTTTTCTCCTATATGAATACATGTAGTTGGAACTCTAAATCAAACAAGGTTTGTGCTAGCTCTTTGAAACTTGGCACAATAATGTAGTTCCAAGTTCTATCGCTATGGTTTGTGTCCTATTGAAGTAGCCCCAAGCAGAGACTGACGAGAATGACTTTCATTGAAAGGGGTTGCCAAGCTTTCGAAAAACTACAAGTTTCCGGAAATCTCAGCAAACATTTTTCACCAATCTTGATAATACTTGCAGATAATGATCACAACACCAGTCCCACTTGGCTCACCAAATTTCGTTCTTCTAGGTTAAACGGTTCCTTTGCAGGAACCGTTTTCATGTTTAGGTTTCACTCTGTTTTCTCCTATATGGATACATGTAGTTGGAACTCTAAATCAAACACGGTTTGTGCTAGCTCTTTGAAACTTGGCACAATAATGTAGTTCCAAGTTTTATCGCTATGGTTTGTGTCCTATTGAAGTAGCCCCAAGCAGAGACTGACGAGAATCACTTTCATTGAAGGGGGTTGCCAAGCTTCCTAAAAACTACTAGTTTCCTGAAATCTCAGCAAATATTTTTTCACTCAATCTTGATGATACTAGCAGGTAATGATCAGTACACCAATCCCACTTGGCTCACCAAATTTCGTTCTTCTAGCTTAAACCATTCCTTTGCAGGAACCGTTTTCTTGTTTAGGTTTCACTCCTTTTTCTCCTATATGGATACATGCCGTTGGAACTCTTAATCAAAGACGGTTTGTGTTAGCTCTTTGAAACTTGGCACAATAATGTACTTCAAAGTTCTATCACTATGGTTTGTGTCCTATTGAAGTAGCCCCAAGCAGAGACTGACGAGAATCCCTTTCATTGAAAGGGGTTGCCAAGCTTCCAAAAAACTACGAGTTTCCTGAAATCTCAGCAAATATTTTTTCACCATACTTGATGATACTGGCAGGTAATGATCAGTACACCAGTCCCACTTGGCTCACCAAATTACGTTCTTCTACTTTAAATCGTTCCTTTGCAGTAACCGTTTTCATGTTTAGGTTTCACTATGTTTTCTCCTATATGGATACATGCAGTTGGAACTCTAAATCAAACACGGTTTGTGCTAGCTCTTTGAAACTTGGCACAATAATGTAGTTCCAAGTTATATCGCTATGGTTTGTGTCCTATTGAAGTATCCCCAAGCAGAGCCTGACGAGAATCACTTTCATTGAAAGGGGTTGCCAAGCTTCAAAAAAACTACGAGTTTCCGGAAATCTCAGCAAATATTTTTTCACCCAATCTTGATGATACTGGCAGGTAATGATCAGTACACCAATCCCAGTTCGCTCACAAAATTTCGTTCTTCTAGGTTAAATCGTTCCTTTGCAGGAACCATTTTCATGTTTGGGTTTCACTCTGTTTTCTCCTATATGGATACATGTAGTTGGAACTCTAAATCAAACACGGTTTGTGCTAGCTCTTTGAAACTTGGCACAATAATGTAGTTCCAAGTTCTATCACTATGGTTTGTGTCCTACTGAAGTTGCCCCAAGCGCAGAGTGACGAGAATCCCTTTCATTGAAAGGGGTTGCCAAGCGTCCAAAAAACTACGAGTTTCCGGAAATCTCAGCAAACATTTTTTCACCCAATCTTGATGATACTGGCAGGTAATGATCAGTACACAAATCCCCACTTGGCTCACCAAATTTCGTTCTTCTAGGTTAAACCGTTCCTTTGCAGTAACCGTTTACATGTTTAGGTTTCACTCTGTTTTCTCCTATATGGATACATGTAGTTGGAACTCTAAATCAAACACGGTTTGTGCTAGCTCTTTGAAAACTTGGCACAATAATGTAGTTCCAAGTTCTATCGCTATGGTTTGTGTCCTATTGAAGTAGCCCCAAGCAGAGACTGACGAGAATCCCTTTCATGAAAGGGGTTGCCAAGCTTCCAAAAAACTACGAGTTTCCGGAAATCTCCAGCAAACATTTTTTCAGCCAATCTTGATGATACTGGCAGGTAACGATCAGTACACCAATCCCACTTGGCTCACCAAATTTCGTTCTTCTAGGTTAAACTGTTCCTAAGCAATAACCGTTTTCATGTTTAGGTTTCACTCTGTTTTCTCCTATATGGATACATGTAGTTGGAACTCTAAATCAAACACGGTTTGTGCTAGCTCTTTGAAACTTGGCACAATAATGTAGTTCCAAGTTCTATCGCTATGGTTTGTGTCCTATTGAAGCAGCCCCAAGCAGAGACTGAAGAAAATCAAAATCACTTTCATTGAAAGGGGTTGCCCAGCTTTCGAAAAACTCCGAGTTTCCGGAAATCTCAGCAAACATTTTTTCACCCAATCTTGATGATACTTGCAGATAATGATCACAACACCAGTCCCACTTGGCTCACCAAATTTCGTTCTTCTAGCTTAAACCGTTCCTTTGAAGTAACCGTTTTCATGTTTAGGTTTCACTCTGTTTTCTCCTATATGGATACATGTAGTTGGAACTCTAAATCAAACACGGTTGTGCTAGCTCTTTGAAACTTGGCACAATAATGTAGTTCCAAGATCAATCGCTATGGTTTGTGTCCTATAGAAGTATCCCATGCAGAGAATGACGAGAATCACTTTCATTGAAAGGGGTTGCCAAGCTTCAAAAAAACTACGAGTTTCCGGAAATCTCAGCAAACATTTTTTCACCCAATCTTGATGATACTGGCAGATAATGATCAGTACACCAATCCGACTTGACCAACCAAATTTCGTTCTTCTAAGTTAAACGGTTCCTTTGAAGTCACCGTTTTCATGTTTAGGTCACTCTGTTTTCTCCTATATGGATACATGTAGTTGGAACTCTAAATCAAACACGGTTTGTGCTAGCTCTTTGAAACTTGGCACAATAATGTAGTTCCAAGTTCTATCACTATGGATTGTGTCCTATTAAAGTATCCCCACGCAGAGACTGACGAGAATCATTTTCATTGAAAGGGTTGCCCAGCTTTCGAAAAACTACGAGTTTCCGGAAATCTCAAAAAACATTTTTTTTCACCCAATCTTAATGATACTGGCAGGTAATGATCAGTACACCAATCCCACTTGGCTCACCAAATTTCGATCTTCTAGGTTAAATCTTTCCTTTGCAGTAATTGTTTTCATGTTTAGGTTTCACTCTGTTTTCTCCTATATGGATACATGTAGTTGGAACTCTAAATCAAACACGGTTTGTGGTAGCTCTTTGAAACGTGGCACAATAATGTAGTTCCAAGTTCTATCGCTATGGTTTGTGTCCTATTGAAGTAGCCCCAAGCAGAGACTGACGAAAATCACTTTCATTGAAAGGGGTTGCCAAGCTTTCGAAAAACTATGAGTTTCCGGAAATCTCAGCAAACATTTTTTCACCCAATCTTGATGATACTTGCAGATAATGATCAGTACACCAATCCCAGTTGGCTCACCAAATTTCGTTCTTCTAGCTTAAACCGTTCCTTTGCAGTAACCGTTTTCATGTTTAGGTTTCACTCTGTTTTCTCCTATATGGATACATGAGGTTGGAACTCTAAATCAAACACGGTTTGTGCTAGCTCTTTGAAATTTGGCACAATAATATAGTTCCAAGTTCTATCGCTATGGTTTGTGTCCTATTGAAGTAGCCACAAGCAGAGACTGACGAGAATCACTTTCATTGAAAGGGGTTGCCAAGCTTCCAAAAAACTACGAGTTTCCGGAAATCTCAGCAAACATTTTTTCACCCAATCTTGATGATACTGGCAGGTAATGATCAGCACACCAATCCCACTTGGCTCACCAAATTTCGTTCTTCTATGTTAAAACTGTTCCTTTGCAGGAACCGTTTTCATGTTTAGGTTTCACTCTGTTTTCTCCAATATGGTACATGTAGTTGGAACTCTAAATCAAACACGGTTTGTGCTAGCTCTTTGAAATTTGGCACAATAATATAGTTCCAAGTTCTATCGCTATGGTTTGTGTCCTATTGAAGTAGCCCCAATCAGAGACTGACGAGAATCCATTTCATTGAAAAGGGTTGCCAAGCTTCCAAAAAACTACGAGTTTCCTGAAATCTCAGGATACATTTTTTCACCCAATCTTGATGATACTGGCAGGTAATGATCAGTACACCAATCCACTTGGCTCACCAAATATCGTTCTTCTAGCTTAAACCGTTCCTTTGCAGGAACCGTTTTCATGTTTAGGTTTCACTCTGTTTTCTCCTATATGGATACATGCCGTTGGAACTCTAAATCAAACACGGTTTGTGCTAGCTCTTTGAAACTTGGCACAATAATGTAGTTCCAAGATCTATCGCTATGGTTTGTTTCCTATTGAAGTACCCCAAGCAGAGACTGACAAGAATCACTTTCATTGAAAGGGGTTGCCAAGCTTCCAAAAAACTACGAGTTCCGGAAATCACAGCAAACATTTTTTCACCCAATCTTGATGATACTGGCAGGTAATGATCAGTACACCAATCCCACTTTGCTCACCAAATTTAGTTCTTCTAGCTTAAACGTTCCTTTGCAGTAACCGTTTTCATGTTTAGGTTTCACTCTGTTTTCTCCTATAAGGATACATGTAGTTGGAACTCTAAATCAAACACGGTTTGTGGTAGCTCTTTGAAACTTGGCACAATAATGTAGTTCCAAGTTTTATCGCTATGGTTTGTGTCCTATTGAAGTAGCCCCAAGCAGAGACTGACGAAAATCACTTTCATTGCAAGGGTTGTCAAGCTTCCAAAAAACTACTAGTTTCCTGAAATCTCAGCAAACATTTTTTCACCCAATCTTGATGATACTGGCAGGTAATGATCAGTACACCAATCCCACTTGGCTCACCAAATTTCGTTCTTCTAGCTTAAACCATTCCTTTGCAGGAACCGTTTTCTTGTTTAGGTTTCACTCCTTTTTCTCCTATATGGATACATGCCGTTGGAACTCTTAATCAAAGACGGTTTGTGTTAGCTCTTTGAAACTTGGCACAATAATGTACTTCAAAGTTCTATCACTATGGTTTGTGTCCTATTGAAGTAGCCCCAAGCAGAGACTGACGAGAATCCCTTTCATTGAAAGGGGTTGCCAAGCTTCCAAAAAACTACGAGTTTCCTGAAATCTCAGCAAATATTTTTTCACCATACTTGATGATACTGGCAGGTAATGATCAGTACACCAGTCCCACTTGGCTCACCAAATTACGTTCTTCTACTTTAAATCGTTCCTTTGCAGTAACCGTTTTCATGTTTAGGTTTCACTATGTTTTCTCCTATATGGATACATGCAGTTGGAACTCTAAATCAAACACGGTTTGTGCTAGCTCTTTGAAACTTGGCACAATAATGTAGTTCCAAGTTATATCGCTATGGTTTGTGTCCTATTGAAGTATCCCCAAGCAGAGCTGACGAGAATCACTTTCATTGAAAGGGGTTGCCAAGCTTCAAAAAAACTACGAGTTTCCGGAAATCTCAGCAAATATTTTTTCACCCAATCTTGATGATACTGGCAGGTAATGATCAGTACACCAATCCCAGTTCGCTCACAAAATTTCGTTCTTCTAGGTTAAATCGTTCCTTTGCAGGAACCATTTTCATGTTTGGGTTTCACTCTGTTTTCTCCTATATGGATACATGTAGTTGGAACTCTAAATCAAACACGGTTTGTGCTAGCTCTTTGAAACTTGGCACAATAATGTAGTTCCAAGTTCTATCACTATGGTTTGTGTCCTACTGAAGTTGCCCCAAGCGCAGAGTGAGGAGAATCCCTTTCATTGAAAGGGGTTGCCAAGCGTCCAAAAAACTACGAGTTTCCGGAAATCTCAGCAAACATTTTTTCACCCAATCTTGATGATACTGGCAGGTAATGATCAGTACACAAATCCCACTTGGCTCACCAAATTTCGTTCTTCTAGGTTAAACCGTTCCTTTGCAGTAACCGTTTACATGTTTAGGTTTCACTCTGTTTTCTCCTATATGGATACATGTAGTTGGAACTCTAAATCAAACACGGTTTGTGCTAGCTCTTTGAAACTTGGCACAATAATGTAGTTCCAAGTTTTATCGCTATGGTTTGTGTCCTATTGAAGTAGCCCCAAGCAGAGACTGACGAAAATCACTTTCATTGAAAGGGGTTGTCAAGCTTCCAAAAAACTACTAGTTTCCTGAAATCTCAGCAAACATTTTTTCACCCAATCTTGATGATACTGGCAGGTAATGATCAGTACACCAATCCCACTTGGCTCACCAAATTTCGTTCTTCTAGCTTAAACCGTTCCTTTGCAGTAACCGTTTTCATGTTTAGGTTTCACTCTGTTTTCTCCTATAAGGATACATGTAGTTGGAACTCTAAATCAAACACGGTTTGTGGTAGCTCTTTGAAACTTGGCACAATAATGTAGTTCCAAGTTTTATCGCTATGGTTTGTGTCCTATTGAAGTAGCCCCAAGCAGAGACTGACGAAAATCACTTTCATTGAAAGGGGTTGTCAAGCTTCCAAAAAACTACTAGTTTCCTGAAATCTCAGCAAACATTTTTTCACCCAATCTTGATGATACTGGCAGGTAATGATCAGTACACCAATCCCACTTGGCTCACCAAATTTCGTTCTTCTAGCTTAAACCGTTCCTTTGTAGTAACCGTTTTCATGTTTAGGTATCACTCTGTTTTCTCCTATATGGATACATGTAGTTGGAACTCTAAATCAAACACGGTTTGTGCTAGCTCTTTGAAACGTGGCACAATAATGTAGTTCCAACTTCTATCGCTATGGTTTGTGTCCTATTGAAGTAGCCCCAAGCAGAGACTGACGAGAATCACTTTCATTGAAAGGTGTTGCCAAGCTATCGAAAAACGAAGAGTTTCCGGAAATCTCAGCAAACATTTTTTTCACCCAATCTTGATGATACTTGCAGATAATGATCAGTACACCATTCCCACTTGGCTCACCAAATTTCGTTCTTCTAGGTTAAACGGTTCCTTTGCAGGAACCGTTTCATGTTTAGGTTTCACTCTGTTTTCTCCTATATGGATACATGTAGTTGGAACGCGAAATCAAACACGGTTTGTGCTAGCTCTTTGAAACTTGGCACAATAATGAAGTTCCAAGTTCTATCGCTATGGTTTGTGTCCTATTGAAGTAGCCCCAAGCAGAGACTGACGAGAATCACTTTCATTGAAAGGGGTTGCCAAGCTTTCGAAAAACTACGAGTTTCCGGATTCTCAGCAAACATTTTTTCACCCAATCTTGATGATACTGGCAGGTAATGATCAGTACACCAATCCCACTTGGCTCACCAAATTTCGATCTTCTGGGTTAAATCGTTCCTTTGCAGTAAACGTTTTCATGTTTAGGTTTCACTCTGTTTTCTCCTATATGGATACATGTAGTTGGAACGCGAAATCAAACACGGTTTGTGCTAGCTCTTTGAAACTTGGCACAATAATGTAGTTCCAACTTCTATTGCTATTGTTTGTGTCCTATTGAAGTAGCCCCAAGCAGAGACTGACGAGAATCACTTTCATTGAAAGGGGTTGCCAAGCTTTCGAAAAACTACGAGTTTCCGGAAATCTCAGCAAATATTTTTTCACCCAATCTTGATGATACTTGCAGGTAATGATCAGTACACCAATCCCACTTGGCTAACCTATTTTCGTTCTTCTGCCTTAAACCATTCCTTTGTAGTAACCGTTTTCATTTTTAGGTTTCACTCTGTTTTCTCCTATATGGATACATGTATTTGGAACTCTAAATCAAACACGGTTTGTGCTAGCTCTTTGAAACTTGGCACAATAATGTAGTTCAAAGTTCTATCGCTATGGTTTGTGTCCTATTGAAGAGGCCGCAAGCAGAGACTGACGAGAATCACTTTGATTGAAAGGTGTTGCCAAGCTATCGAAAAACTAAGAGTTTCCGGAAATCTCAGCATACATTTTTTCACGCAATCTTGATGATACTGGCAGGTAATGACAGTACACCAATCCCATCTTAGGCTTCACACTAGAGTTCTCGTTCTTCTAGCTTAAACCGTTCCTTTGCAGTACCTGTTTTGCATTTTGCTTTCACTCTGTTTTCTCCTATATGGATACATGTATTGGACTCTAAATCAAACACGGTTTGTGCTAGCTCTTTGAAACTTGTCACAATAATGTAGTTCCCAAGTTCTATCGCTATGGTTTGTGTCCTATTGAAGTAGCCCCAAGCAGAGACTGACGAGAATCCCTTTCATTGAAAGGGGTTGCCAAGCTTCTCCAAAAACTACGTAGTTTCCGGATTCTCAGCAACAGTTTTTTCACCCAATCTTGATGATACTGGCAGGTCATGATCAGTACACCAATCCACTTGGCTCACCAAATTTTGTTCTTCTAGGTTAAACGGTTCCTTTGCAGGAACCATTTTCATGTTGGAACTAAATCAAGCTTTGAAAACTACGGTTGGTAAACAACCGTTTCCTTTGCAGTAACCGTTTTCATGTTTACGTTTCACTCTGTCTTCTCCTATATGGATACATGTAGTTGGAACTCTAAATCAAACACGGTTTGTGCTAGCTCTTTGAAACTTGGCACAATAATGTAGTTCCAAGTTCTAATAGCTATGGTTTGTGTCCTATTGAAGTAGCCCCAAGCAGAGACTGACGAAAATCACTTTCATTGAAAGGGGTTGCCAAGCTTTCGAAAAACTAGGCGTTTCCGGATTCTCAGCAAACATTTTTTCACCCAATCTTGGTGATACTGGCAGGTCATGATCAGTACACCAATCCCACTTGGCTCACCAAATTTCGTTCTTCTAGGTTAAACGGTTCCTTTGCAGGAACCGTTTTCATGTTTAGGTATCACTCTGTTTTCTCCTATATGGATACATGTAGTTGGAACTCTAAATCAAACACGGTTTGTGCTAGCTCTTTGAAACGTGGCACCATAATGTAGTTCCAACTTCTATCGCTATGGTTTGTGTCCTATTGAAGTAGCCCCAAGCAGAGACTGACGAGAATCACTTTCATTGAAAGGGGTTGCCAAGCTTTCGAAAAACTACGAGTTTCCGGATTCTCAGCAAACATTTTTATCCCAATCTTGATGATACTGGCCGGTAATGATCAGTACACCAATCCCACTTGGCTCACCAAATTTCCTTCTTCTGGGTTAAATCATTCCTTTGCAGTAAACGTTTTCAGGTTTAGGTTTCACTCTGTTTTCTCCTATATGGATACATGTAGTTGGAAGTCTAAATCAAACACGGTTTGTGCTAGCTCTTTGAAACTTGGCACAATAATGTAGTTCCAAGTTCTATCGCTATGGTTGTGTCCTATTGAAGTAGCCCCAAGCAGAGACTGACGAGAATCACTTTCATTGAAAGGGGATGCCAAGCTTCGAAAAACTACGAGTTTCCGGATTCTCAGCAAACATTTTTTTACCCAATCTTGATGATACTGCAAGTCATGATCAGTACACCAATCCACTGGCTCACCAAATTTCGTTTCTTCTAGGTTAAACGGTTCCTTTGCAGGAACCGTTTTCATGTTTAGGTTCACTCTGTTTTCTCCTATATGGATACATGTAGTTGAAACTCTAAATCAAACACGGTTTGTGCTAGCTCTTTTGAACGTGGCACAATAATGTAAGTTCCAACTTCTATCGCTATGGTTTATGTCCTATTGAAGTAGCCCCAAGCAGAGACTGACGAGAATCCCTTTCATTGAAAGGGGTTGCCAAGCTTTTGAAAAACTACGAGTTTCCAGAAATCTCAGCAAACATTTTTTCACCCAATCTTGATGATACTGGCAGCTAATGATCAGTACACCAATCCCACTTGGCTAACCTATTTTCGTTCTTCTGGCTTAAACCGTTCCTTTGCAGTAACCGTTTTCATTTTTAGGTTCACTCTGTTTTCTGTATATGGATACATGTAGTTGGAACTCTAAATCAAACACGGTTTGTGCTAGCTCTTTGAAACTTGGCACAAATAATGTAGTTCCCAGTTCTATCGCTATGGTTTGTGTCCTATTGAAGTAGCCGCAAGCAGAGACTGACGAGAATCACTTTCATTGAAAGGTGTTGCCAAGCTCTCGAAAACTAAGAGTTTCCGGAAATCTCAGCAAACATTTTTTCACGCAATATTGATGATACTGGCAGGTAATGATCAGTACACCAATCCCACTTGGCTCACCAAATTTCGTTCTTCTAGGTTGAACGGTTCCTTTGCAGGAACCGTTTTCATGTTTAGGTTTCACTCTGTTTTCTCCTATATGGATACATGTAGTTGGATACTCTAAATCAAACAGCGGTTTGTGCTAGCTCCTTGAAAGGTGGCACAATAATGTGGTTCCTAGTTCTATCGCTATGGTTTGTGTCCTATTGAAGTAGCCCCAAGCAGAGACTGACGAGAATCACTTTCATTGAAAGGTGTTGCCAAGCTATCGAAAAACTACTAGTTTCCTGAAATCTCAGCAAACATTTTTTCCCCCAATCTTGATGATACTTGCAGATAATGATCAGTACACCATTCCCACTTGGCTCACCAAATTTCGTTCTTCTAGGTTAAACGGTTCCCTTTGCAGGAACCTTTTTCATGTTTAGGTTTCACTCTGTTTTTCTCCAATATGGATACATGTAGTTGGAACGCTAAATCAAACACGGTTTGTGCTAGCTCTCTGAAACTTGGCACAATAATGTAGTTCCAAGTTCTATCGCTATGGTTTGTGTCCTATTGAAGTAGCCCCAAGCAGAGACTGACGAGAATCACTTTATTGAAAGGTGTTGCCAAGCTTCGAAAACTACGAGTTTCCGGATTCTCAGCAAACACTTTTTCACCCAATCTTGATGATACTGGCAGGTAATGATCAGTACACCAATCCCACTTGGCTCACCAAATTTCGATCTTCTGGGTTAAATCGTTCCTTTGCAGTAAAGTTTTCATGTTTAGGTTTCACTCTGTTTTCTCCTATATGGATACATGTAGTTGGAACTCTAAATCAAACACGGTTTGTGCTAGCTTTTGAAACTCGGCACAATAATGTAGTTCCAACTTCTATTGCTATGGTTTGTGTCCTATTGAAGTAGCCCCAAGCAGAGACTGACGAGAATCACTTTCATTGAAAGGGGTTGCCAAGCTTTCGAAAAACTACGAGTTTCCGGAAATCTCAGCAAATATTTTTTCACCCAATCTTGATGATACATGCAGGTAATGATCAGTACACCAATCCCACTTGGCTAACCTATTTTCGTTCTTCTGCCTTAAACCATTCCTTTGTAGTAACCGTTTTGATTTTTAGGTTTCACTCTGTTTTCTCCTATATGGATACATGTATTTGGAACTCTAAATCAAACACGGTTTGTGCTAGCTCTTTGAAACTTGGCACAATAATGTAGTTCAAAGTTCTATCGCTATGGTTTGTGTCCTATTGAAGAGGCCGCAAACAGAGACTGACGAGAATCACTTTGATTGAAAGGTGTTGCCAAGCTATCGAAAAACTAAGAGTTTCCGGAAATCTCAGCATACATTTTTTCACGCAATCTTGATGATACTGGCAGGTAATGATCAGTACACCAATCCCACTTGGCTCACCTATTTTCGTTCTTCTAGCTTAAACCGTTCCTTTGCAGTAACCGTTTTCATTTTTAGCTTTCACTCTGTTTTCTCCTATATGGATACATGTATTTGGAACTCTAAATCAAACACGGTTTGTGCTAGCTCTTTGAAACTTGTCACAATAATGTAGTTCCAAGTTCTATCGCTATGGTTTGTGTCCTATTGAAGTAGCCCCAAGCAGAGACTGACGAGAATCCCTTTCATTGAAAGGGGTTGCCAAGCTTCCAAAAAACTACGAGTTTCCTGATCTCAGGAAACATTTTTTCACCCAATCTTGATGATACTGGCAGGTCATGATCAGTACACCAATCCCACTTGGCTCACCAAATTTCATTCTTCTAGCTTAAACCGTTCCTTTGCAGAAACCGTTTTCATGTTTAGGTTTCACTCTGTTTTCTCCTATATGGATACATGTAGTTGGAACTCTAAATCAAACACGGTTTGTGCTAGCTCTTTGAAACTTGGCACAATAATGTATTTCCAAGTTCTATCGCTATGGTTTGTGTCCTATTGAAGTAGCCCCAAGCAGAGACTGACGAGAATCACTTTCATTGAAAGGGGTTGCCAAGCTTTCGAAAAACTACGAGTTTCCGGATTCTCAGCAAACATTTTTTCACCCAATCTTGATGATACTGGCAGGTCATGATCAGTACACCAATCCCACTTGGCTCACCAAATTTTGTTCTTCTAGGTTAAACGGTTCCTTTGCAGGAACCATTTTCATGTTGGAACTCTAAATCAAGCTTTTGAAAAACTACGAGTTGGCTTAAACCGTTCCTTTGCAGTAACCGTTTTCATGTTTAGGTTTCACTCTGTTTTCTCCTATATGGATACATGTAGTTGGAACTCTTAATCAAACACGGTTTGTGCTAGCTCTTTGAAACTTGGCACAATAATGTAGTTCCAACTTCTATCGCTATGGTTTGTGTCCTATTGAAGTAGCCCCAAGCAGAGACTGACGAGAATCACTTTCATTGAAAGGGGTTGCCAAGCTTACGTAAAACTACGAGTTTCCGGATTCTCAGCAAACATTTTTTCACCCAATCTTGATGATACTGGCAGGTCATGATCAGTACACCAATCCCACTTGGCTCACCAAATTTCGTTCTTCTAGGTTAAACGGTTCCTTTGCAGGAACCGTTTTCATGTTTAGGTATCACTCTGTTTTCTCCTATATGGATACATGTAGTTGGAACTCTAAATCAAACACGGTTTGTGCTAGCTCTTTGAAACGTGGCACAATAATGTAGTTCCAAGTTCTATCGCTATGGTTTGTGTCCTATTGAAGTAGCCCCAAGCAGAGACTGACGAGAATCACTTTCATTGAAAGGTGTTGCCAAGCTATCGAAAAACGAAGAGTTTCCGGAAATCTCAGCAAACATTTTTTCACCCAAACTTGATGATACTTGCAGATAATGATCAGTACACCATTCCCACTTGGCTCACCAAATTTCGTTCTTCTAGGTTAAACGGTTCCTTTGCAGGAATCGTTTTCATGTTTAGGTTTCACTCTGTTTTCTCCTATATGGATACATGTAGTTGGAACGCGAAATCAAACACGGTTTGTGCTAGCTCTTTGAAACTTGGCACAATAATGAAGTTCCAAGTTCTATCGCTATGGTTTGTGTCCTATTGAAGTAGCCCCAAGCAGAGACTGACGAGAATCACTTTCATTGAAAGGGGTTGCCAAGCTTTCGAAAAACTACGAGTTTCCGGATTCTCAGCAAACATTTTTTCACCCAATCTTGATGATACTGGCAGGTAATGATCAGTACACCAATCCCACTTGGCTCACCAAATTTCCTTCTTCTGGGTTAAATCATTCCTTTGCAGTAAACGTTTTCAGGTTTAGGTTTCACTCTGTTTTCTCCTATATGGATACATGTAGTTGGAAGTCTAAATCAAACACGGTTTGTGCTAGCTCTTTGAAACTTGGCACAATAATGTAGTTCCAAGTTCTATCGCTATGGTTTGTGTCCTATTGAAGTAGCCCCAAGCAGAGACTGACGAGAATCACTTTCATTGAAAGGGGATGCCAAGCTTTCGAAAAACTACGAGTTTCCGGATTCTCAGCACACATTTTTTTACCCAATCTTGATGATACTGGCAGGTCATGATCAGTACACCAATCCGACTTGACCAACCAAATTTCGTTCTTCTAAGTTAAACGGTTCCTTTGAAGTCACCGTTTTCATGTTTAGGTCACTCTGTTTTCTCCTATATGGATACATGTAGTTGGAACTCTAAATCAAACACGGTTTGTGCTAGCTCTTTGAAACTTGGCACAATAATGTAGTTCCAAGTTCTATCACTATGGATTGTGTCCTATTAAAGTATCCCCACGCAGAGACTGACGAGAATCATTTTCATTGAAAGGGTTGCCCAGCTTTCGAAAAACTACGAGTTTCCGGAAATCTCAAAAAACATTTTTTTCACCCAATCTTAATGATACTGGCAGGTAATGATCAGTACACCAATCCCACTTGGCTCACCAAATTTCGATCTTCTAGGTTAAATCTTTCCTTTGCAGTAATTGTTTTCATGTTTAGGTTTCACTGTGTTTTCTCCTATATGGATACATGTAGTTGGAACTCTAAATCAAACACGGTTTGTGGTAGCTCTTTGAAACGTGGCACAATAATGTAGTTCCAAGTTCTATCGCTATGGTTTGGGTCCTATTGAAGTAGACCCAAGCAGAGACTGACGAAAATCACTTTCATTGAAAGGGGTTGAAAAGCTTTCGAAAAACTATGAGTTTCCGGAAATCTCAGCAAACATTTTTCACCCAATCTTGATGATACTTGCAGATAATGATCAGTACACCAATCCCAGTTGGCTCACCAAATTTCGTTCTTCTAGCTTAAACCGTTCCTTTGCAGTAACCGTTTTCATGTTTAGGTTTCACTCTGTTTTCTCCTATATGGATACATGAGGTTGGAACTCTAAATCAAACACGGTTTGTGCTAGCTCTTTGAAATTTGGCACAATAATATAGTTCCAAGTTCTATCGCTATGGTTTGTGTCCTATTGAAGTAGCCCCAAGCAGAGACTGACGAGAATCACTTTCATTGAAAGGGGTTGCCAAGCTTCCAAAAAACTACGAGTTTCCGGAAATCTCAGCAAACATTTTTTCACCCAATCTTGATGATACTGGCAGGTAATGATCAGCACACCAATCCCACTTGGCTCACCAAATTTCGTTCTTCTATGTTAAACTGTTCCTTTGCAGGAACCGTTTTCATGTTTAGGTTTCACTCTGTTTTCTCCAATATGGTTCATGTAGTTGGAACTCTAAATCAAACACGGTTTGTGCTAGCTCTTTGAAATTTGGCACAATAATAGAGTTCCAAGTTCTATCGCTATGGTTTGTGTCCTATTGAAGTAGCCCCAATCAGAGACTGACGAGAATCCATTTCATTGAAAAGGGTTGCCAAGCTTCCAAAAAACTACGAGTTTCCGGAAATCTCAGGATACATTTTTTCACCCAATCTTGATGATACTGGCAGGTAATGATCAGTACACCAATCCCACTTGGCTCACCAAATATCGTTCTTCTAGCTTAAACCGTTCCTTTGCAGGAACCGTTTTCATGTTTAGGTTTCACTCTGTTTTCTCCTATATGGATACATGCCGTTGGAACTCTAAATCAAACACGGTTTGTGCTAGCTCTTTGAAACTTGGCACAATAATGTAGTTCCAAGATCTATCGCTATGGTTTGTTTCCTATTGAAGTACCCCAAGCAGAGACTGACGAGAATCACTTTCATTGAAAGGGGATGCCAAGCTTTCGAAAAACTACGAGTTTCCGGATTCTCAGCAAACATTTTTTTACCCAATCTTGATGATACTGGCAAGTCATGATCAGTACACCAATCCCACTTGGCTCACCAAATTTCGTTCTTCTAGGTTAAACGGTTCCTTTGCAGGAACCGTTTTCATGTTTAGGTTCACTCTGTTTTCTCCTATATGGATACATGTAGTTGAAACTCTAAATCAAACACGGTTTGTGCTAGCTCTTTGAAACGTGGCACAATAATGTAGTTCCAACTTCTATCGCTATGGTTTATGTCCTATTGAAGTAGCCCCAAGCAGAGACTGACGAGAATCCCTTTCATTGAAAGGGGTTGCCAAGCTTTTGAAAAACTACGAGTTTCCAGAAATCTCAGCAAACATTTTTTCACCCAATCTTGATGATACTGGCAGCTAATGATCAGTACACCAATCCCACTTGGCTAACCTATTTTCGTTCTTCTGGCTTAAACCGTTCCTTTGCAGTAACCGTTTTCATTTTTAGGTTTCACTCTGTTTTCTCCTATATGGATACATGTAGTTGGAACTCTAAATCAAACACGGTTTGTGCTAGCTCTTTGAAACTTGGCACAATAATGTAGTTCCCAGTTCTATCGCTATCGTTTGTGTCCTATTGAAGTAGCCGCAAGCAGAGACTGACGAGAATCACTTTCATTGAAAGGTGTTGCCAAGCTATCGAAAAACTAAGAGTTTCCAGGAAATCTCAGCAAACATTTTTTCACGCAATCTTGATGATACTGGCAGGTAATGATCAGTACACCAATCCCACTTGGCTCACCAAATTTCGTTCTTCTAGGTTGAACGGTTCCTTTGCAGGAACCGTTTTCATGTTTAGGTTTCACTCTGTTTTCTCCTATATGGATACATGTAGTTGGAACTCTAAATCAAACACGGTTTGTGCTAGCTCCTTGAAAGGTGGCACAATAATGTGGTTCCTAGTTCTATCGCTATGGGTTTGTGTCCTATTGAAGTAGCCCCAAGCAGAGACTGACGAGAATCACTTTCATTGAAAGGTGTTGCCAAGCTATTGAAAAACTACTAGTTTCCTGAAATCTCAGCAAACATTTTTTCCCCCAATCTTGATGATACTTGCAGATAATGATCAGTACACCATTCCCACTTGGCTCACCAAATTTCGTTCTTCTAGGTTAAACGGTTCCTTTGCAGAACCGTTTCATGTTTAGTTTCACTCTGGTTTTCAATCACCAATGAGTATACATGTAGTTGGAACGCTAAATCAAACACGGTTTGTGCTAGCTCTCTGAAACTTGGCACAATAATGTAGTTCAGTTCTATCGCTATGTTTTTGTGTCCTATTGAAGTAGCCCCAAGCAGAGATGACGAAAATCACTTTCATTGAAAGGTGTTGCCAGCTTTCGAAAACTACGAGTTTCCGGATTCTCAGCAAACATTTTTTCACCCAATCTGATGATACTGGCAGGTAATGATCAGTACACCAATCCCACTTGGCTCACCAAATTTCGATCTTCTGGTTAAATCGTTCCTTTGCAGTAAACGTTTTCATGTTTAGGTTTCACTCTGTTTTCTCCTATAGGATACATGTAGTTGGAACTCTAAATCAAAGCACGGTTTGTGCTAGCTTTTGAAACTCGGCACAATAATGTAGTTCCAACTTCTATTGCTATGGTTTGTGTCCTATTGAAGTAGCCCCCAAGCAGAGACTGACGAGAATCACTTTCATTGAAAGGGGTTGCCAAGCTTTCGAAAAACTACGAGTTTCCTGAAATCTCAGCAAATATTTTTTTCACCCAATCTTGATGATACATGCAGGTAATGATCAGGTACACCAATCCACTTGGCTAACCTATTTTCGTTCTTCTGCCTTAAACCATTCTTTGTGTAACCGTTTTGATTTTTAGGTTTCACTCTGTTTCTCCTATATGGATACATGTATTTGGAACTCTAAATCAAACACGTTTGTGCTAGCTCTTTGAAACTTGGCACAATAATGTAGTTCAAAGTTGCTATCGCTATGTTTGTGTCCTATTGAAGAGGCCGCAAACAGAGACTGACGAGAATCACTTGATTGAAAGGTGTTGCCAAGCTATCGAAAAACTAAGAGTTCCCGGAAATCATCTGCATACATTTTTCACGCAATCTTGATGATACTGGCAGGTAATGATCAGTACACCAATCCCACTTGGCTCACCTATTTTCGTTCTTCTAGCTTAAACCGTTCCTTTGCAGTAACCGTTTTCATTTTAGCTTTCACTCTGTTTTCTCCTATATGGATACATGTATTTGGAACTCTAAATCAAACACGGTTTGTGCTAGCTCTTTGAAACTTGTCACAATAATGTAGTTCCAAGTTCTATCGCTATGGTTTGTGTCCTATTGAAGTAGCCCCAAGCAGAGACTGACGAGAATCACTTTCATTGAAAGGGGTTGCCAAGCTTTCGAAAAACTACGAGTTTCCGGATTCTCAGCAACATTTTTTCACCCAATCTTGATGATACTGGCAGGTCATGATCAGTACACCAATCCACTTGGCTCACCAAATTTTGTTCTTCTAGGTTAAACGGTTCCTTTCAGGAACCATTTTCATGTTGGAACTCTAAATCAAGCTTTTGAAAAACTACGAGTTGGCTTAAACCGTTCCTTTGCAGTAACCGTTTTCATGTTTAGGTTTCACTCTGTTTTCTCCTATATGGATACATGTAGTTGGAACTCTTAATCAAACACGGTTTGTGCTAGCTCTTTGAAACTTGGCACAATAATGTAGTTTCCAACTTCTATCGCTATGGTTTGTGTCCTATTGAAGTAGCCCCAAGCAGAGACTGACGAGAATCACTTTCATTGAAAGGGGTTGCCAAGCTTACGTAAAACTACGAGTTTCCAGGATTCTCAGCAAACATTTTTTCACCCAATCTTGATGATACTGGCAGGTCATGATCAGTACACAATCCCACTTGGCTCACCAAATTTCGTTCTTCTAGGTTAAACGGTTCCTTTGCAGGAACCGTTTTCATGTTTAGGTATCACTCTGTTTTCTCCTATATGGATACATGTAGTTGGAACTCTAAATCAAACACGGTTTGTGCTAGCTCTTTGAAACGTGCACAATAATGTAGTTCCAAGTTCTATCGCTATGGTTTGTGTCCTATTGAAGTAGCCCCAAGCAGAGACTGACGAGAATCACTTTCATTGAAAGGTGTTGCCAAGCTATCGAAAAACGAAGAGTTTCCGGAAATCTCAGCAAACATTTTTTCAACCAAACTTGATGATACTTGCAGATAATGATCAGTACACCATTCCCACTTGGCTCACCAAATTCGTTCTTCTAGGTTAAACGGTTCCTTTGCAGGAATCGTTTTCATGTTTAGGTTTCACTCTGTTTTCTCCTATATGGATACATGTAGTGGAACGCGAAATCAAACACGGTTTGTGCTAGCTCTTTGAAACTTGGCACAATAATGAAGTTCCAAGTTCTATCGCTATGGTTTGTGTCCTATTGAAGTAGCCCCAAGCAGAGACTGACGAGAATCACTTTCATTGAAAGGGGTTGCCAAGCTTTCGAAAAACTACGAGTTTCCGGATTCTCAGCAAACATTTTTTCACCCAATCTTGATGATACTGGCAGGTAATGATCAGTACACCAATCCCACTTGGCTCACCAAATTTCCTTCTTCTGGTTAAATCATTCCTTTGCAGTAAACGTTTTCAGGTTTAGGTTTCACTCTGTTTTCTCCTATATGGATACATGTAGTTGGAACTCTAAATGAAACACGAGTTTGTGCTAGCTCTTTGAAACTTGGCACAATAATGTAGTTCCAAGTTCTATCGCTATGGTTTGTGTCCTATTGAAGTAGCACCAAGCAGAGACTGACGAGAATCACTTTCATTGAAAGGGGATGCCAAGCTTTCGAAAAACTACGAGTTTCCGGATTCTCAGCACACATTTTTTACCCAATCTTGATGATACTGGCAGGTCATGATCAGTACACCAATCCCACTTGGCTCACCAAATTTCGTTCTTCTAGGTTAAACGGTTCCTTTGCAGGAACCGTTTTTATGTTTAGGTTCACTCTGTTTTCTCCTATATGGATACATGTAGTTGCAACTCTAAATCAAACACGGTTTGTGCTAGCTCTTTGAGACGTGGCACAATAATGTAGTTCCAACTTCTATCGCTATGGTTTATGTCCTATTGAAGTAGCCCCAAGCAGAGACTGAAGAGAATCCCTTTCATTGAAAGGGGTTGCCAAGCTGAAAAACTACGAGTTTCCGGAAATCTCAGCAAACATTTTTTCACCCAATCTTGATGATACTGGCAGCTAATGATCAGTACACCAATCCCACTTGGCTAACCTATTTTCGTTCTTCTGGCTTAAACCGTTCCTTTGCAGTAACCGTTTTCATTTTTAGGTTTCACTCTGTTTTCTCCTATATGGATACATGTAGTTGGAACTCTAAATCAAACACGGTTTGTGCTCGCTCTTTGAAACTTGGCACAATAATGTAGTTCAACTTCTATCGCTATGGTTTATGTCCTATTGAAGTAGCCGCAAGCAGAGACTGACGAGAATCACTTTCATTGAAAGGTGTTGCCAAGCTATCGAAAAACTAAGAGTTTCCGGAAATCTCAGCAAACATTTTTTCACCCAATCTTGATGATACTTACAGATAAATGATCAGTACACCATTCCCACTTGGCTCACCAAATTTCGTTCTTCTACATTAAATTGTTCCTTTCCAGTAATCGTTTTCATATTTAGGTTTCACTCTGTTTTCTCCTATATGGATACATGTAGTTGGAACTCTAAATCAAACACGGTTTGTGCTAGCTCTTTGAAACTTGTCACAATAATGTAGTTCCAAGTTCTATCGCTATGGTTTGTGTCCTATTGAAGTAGCCCCAAGCAGAGACACACGAGAATCCCTTTCATTGAAAGGGGTTGCCAAGCTTCCAAAAAACTACGAGTTTCCTGAAATCTCAGGAAACATTTTTTCACCCAAACTTGATGATACTGGCAGGTCATGATCAGTACACCAATCCCACTTGGCTCACCAAATTTCATTCTTCTAGCTTAAACCGTTCCTTTGCAGTAACCGTTTTCATGTTTAGGTTTCACTCTGTTTTCTCCTATATGGATACATGTAGTTGGAACTCTAAATCAAACACGGTTTGTGCTCGCTCTTTGAAACTTGGCACAATAATGTAGTTCCAAGTTCTATCCCTATGGTTTGTGTCCTATTGAAGTAGCCCCAAGCAGAGACTGACGAGAATCACTTTCATTGAAAGGGGTTGCCAAGCTTTCGAAAAACTACGAGTTTCCGGTAATCTCAGCAAACATTTTTTCACCCAATCTTGATGATACTGGCAGGTAATGATCAGTACACCAATTCCACTTGGCTCACCTATTTTCGTTCTCTGGCTTAAACCGTTCCTTTGCAGTAACCGTTTTCATGTTTAGGTTTCACTCTGTCTTCTCCTATATGGATACATGTAGTTGGCACTCTAAATCAAACACGGTTTGTGCTAGCTCTTTGAAACTTGGCACAATAATGTAGTTCCAAGTTCTATCGCTATGGTTTGTGTCCTATTGAAGTAGCCCCAAGCAGAGACTGACGATAATCACTTTCATTGAAAGGGGTTGCCAAGGTTCCAAAAAACTACGAGTTTCCTGAAATCTCAGCAAACATTTTTTCTTCCAACCTTGATGATACTAGCAGGTAATGATCAGTACACCAATCCACATGGCTCACCAAATTTCGTTCTTCTAGGTTAAACGGTTCCTTTTCAGGAACCGTTTTCATGTTTAGTTTTTCACTCTGTTTTCTCCTATATGGATGCATGTAGTTGGAACTCTAAATCAAACACGGTTTGTGCCAGCTCTTCAAACGTGGCACAATAATGTAGTTCAAGTTCTATCGCTATGGTTTGTGTCCTATTGAAGTAGCCCCAAGCAGAGACTGACGAGAATCACTTTCATTGAAAGGGGTTGCCAAAGCTTTGAAAAACTACGAGTTTCCGGAAATCTCAGCAAACATTTTTTCACCCATCTTGATGATACTGGCAGGTAATGATCAGTACACCAATCTCACTTGGCTCACCTATTTTCGTTCTTCTAGCTTAAACCGTTCCGTTGCAGTAACCGTTTTCATTTTTAGGTTTCACTCTGTTTTCTCCTATATGGGATACATGTATTTGGAACTCTAAATCAAACACGGTTTGTGCTAGCTCTTTGAAACGTGGCACAATAATGTCGTTCCAACTTCTATCACTATGGTTTGTGCCTATTGAAGTAGTCCCAAGCAGAGACTGACGAGAATCACTTTCATTGAAAGGGGTTGCCAAGCTTCTGAAAAACTACGAGTTTCCTGAAATCTCAGCAAACATTTTTTCACCCAATCTTGATGATACTGGCAGGTAATGATCAGTACACCAACTCCCACTTGGCTCACCTATTTTCGTTCTTCTGGCTTAAACCGTTCCTTTGCAGTAACCGTTTTCATGTTTAGGTTTCACTCTGTCTTCTCCTATATGGATACATGTAGTTGGAACTCTAAATCAAACACGGTTTGTGCTAGCTCTTTGAAACTTGGCACAATAATGTATTTCCAAGTTCTATCGCTATGGTTTGTGTCCTATTGAAGTAGCCCCAAGCAGAGACTGACGAGAATCACTTTCAATTGAAAGGGGTTGCCAAGGTTCCAAAAAACTACGAGTTTCCTGAAATCTCAGCAAACATTTTTTCTTCCAACCTTGATGATACTAGCAGGTAATGATCAGTACACCAATCCCACATGGCTCATCAAATTTCGTTCTTCTAGGTTAACGGTTCCTTTTCAGGAACCGTTTTCATGTTTAGTTTTCACTCTGTTTTCTCCTATATGGATACATGTAGTTGGAACTCTGAATCAAACACGGTTTGTGCAGCTCTTTCAAACGTGGCACAATAATGTAGTTCCAAGTTCTATCGCTATGGTTTGTGTCCTATTGAAGTAGCCCCAAGCAGAGACTGACGAGAATCACTTTCATTGAAAGGGGTTGCCAAGCTTTTTGAAAAACTACGAGTTTCCGGAAAATCTCAGCAAACATTTTTTCACCCAATCTTGATGATACTGGCAGGTAATGATCAGTACACCAATCCCACTTGGCTCACCTATTTTCGTTCTTCTAGCTTAAACCGTTCCGTTGCAGTAACCGTTTTCATTTTTAGGTTTCACTGTTTTCTCCTATATGGATACATGTATTTGGAACTCTAAATCAAACACGGTTTGTGCTAGCACTTTGACACTTGGCACAATAATGTAGTTCCAAGTTCTATCGCTATGGTTTTGTGTCCTATTTAAGTAGCCGCAAGCAGAGACTGACGAGAATCACTTTCATTGAAAGGTGTTGCCAAGCTATCGAAAAACTAAGAGTTTCCGGAAATCTCAGCAAACATTTTTTCACCCAATCTTGATGATACTTACAGATAATGATCAGTACACCATTCCCACTTGGCTCACCAAATTTCGTTCTTCTACATTAAATTGTTCCTTTCCAGTAATCGTTTTCATATTTAGGTTTCACTCTGTTTTCTCCTATATGGATACATGTAGTTGGAACTCTAAATCAAACACGGTTTGTGCTAGCTCTTTGAAACTTGTCACAATAATGTAGTTCCAAGTTCTATCGCTATGGTTTGTGTCCTATTGAAGTAGCCCCAAGCAGAGACACACGAGAATCCCTTTTCATTGAAAGGGGTTGCCAAGCTTCCAAAAAACTACGAGTTTCCTGAAATCTCAGGAAACATTTTTCACCCAAACTTGATGATACTGGCAGGTCATGATCAGTACACCAATCCCACTTGGCTCACCAAATTTCCTTCTTCTAGCTTAAACCGTTCCTTTGCAGTAACCGTTTTCATGTTTAGGTTTCACTCTGTTTTCTCCTATATGGATACATGTAGTTGGAACTCTAAATCAAACACGGTTTGTGCTCGCTCTTTGAAACTTGGCACAATAATGTAGTTCCAAGTTCTATCCCTATGGTTTGTGTCCTATTGAAGTAGCCCCAAGCAGAGAGACTGACGGAATCACTTTCATTGAAAGGGGTTGCCAAGCTTTCGAAAAACTACGAGTTTCCGGAAATCTCAGCAAACATTTTTCACCCAATCTTGATGATACTGGCAGGTAATGATCAGTACACCACTTCCACTTGGCTCACCTATTTTCGTTCTTCTGGCTTAAACCGTTCCTTTGCAGTAAACCGTTTTCATGTTTAGGTTTCACTCTGTCTTCTCCTATATGGATACATGTAGTTGGAACTCTAAATCAAACACGGTTTGTGCTAGCTCTTTGAAACTTGGCACAATAATATAGTTCCAAGTTCTATCGCTATGGTTTGTGTCCTATTGAAGTAGCCCCAAGCAGAGACTGACGATAATCACTTTCATTGAAAGGGGTTGCCAAGGTTCCAAAAACTACGAGTTTCCTGAAATCTCAGCAAACATTTTTTCTTCCAACCTTGATGATACTAGCAGGTAATGATCAGTACACCAATCCCACATGGCTCACCAAATTTCGTTCTTCTAGGTTAAACGGTTCCTTTTCAGGAACCGTTTTCATGTTTAGTTTTCACTCGGTTTTCTCCTATATGGATGCATGTAGTTGGAACTCTAAATCAAACACGGTTTGTGCCAGCTCTTTCAAACGTGGCACAATAATGTAGTTCCAAGTTCTATCGCTATGGTTTGTGTCCTATTGAAGTAGCCCCAAGCAGAGACTGACGAGAATCACTTTCATTGAAAGGGGTTGCCAAGCTTTTGAAAAACTACGAGTTTCCGGAAATCTCAGCAAACATTTTTTCACCCAATCTTGATGATACTGGCAGGTAATGATCAGTACACCAATCCCACTTGGCTAACTATTTTCGTTCTTCTAGCTTAAACCGTTCCGTTGCAGTAACCGTTTTCATTTTTAGGTTTCACTGTTTTCTCCTATATGGATACATGTATTTGGAACTCTAAATCAAACACGGTTTGTGCTAGCTCTTTGAAACGTGGCACAATAATGTAGTTCCAACTTCTATCACTATGGTTTGTGCCTATTGAAGTAGCCCCAAGCAGAGACTGACGAGAATCACTTTCATTGAAAGGGGTTGCCAAGCTTCTGAAAAACTACGAGTTTCCTGAAATCTCAGCAAACATTTTTTCACCCAATCTTGATGATACTGGCAGGTAATGATCAGTACACCAATTCCACTTGGCTCACCTATTTTCGTTCTTCTGGCTTAAACCGTTCCTTTGCAGTAACCGTTTTCATGTTTAGGTTTCACTCTGTCTTCTCCTATATGGATACATGTAGTTGGAACTCTAAATCAAACACGGTTTGTGCTAGCTCTTTGAAACTTGGCACAATAATGTAGTTCCAAGTTCTATCGCTATGGTTTGTGTCCTATTGAAGTAGCCCCAAGCAGAGACTGACGAGAATCACTTCATTGAAAGGGGTTGCCAAGGTTCCAAAAAACTACGAGTTTCCTGAAATCTCAGCAACATTTTTTCTTCCAACCTTGATGATACTAGCAGGTAATGATCAGTACACCAATCCCACATGGCTCACCAAATTTCGTTCTTCTAGGGTTAAACGGTTCCTTTTCAGGAACCGTTTTCATGTTTAGTTTTCACTCTGTTTTCTCCTATATGGATACATGTAGTTGGAACTCTAAATCAAACACGGTTTGTGCCAGCTCTTTCAAACGTGGCACAATAATGTAGTTCCAAGTTCTATCGCTATGGTTTGTGTCCTATTGAAGTAGCCCCAAGCAGAGACTGACGAGAATCACTTTCATTGAAAGGGGTTGCCAAGCTTTTGAAAAACTACGAGTTTCCGGAAATCTCAGCAAACATTTTTTCACCCAATCTTGATGATACTGGCAGGTAATGATCAGTACACCAATCCCACTTGGCTCACCTTTTTTCGTTCTTCTATCTTAAACCGTTCCGTTGCAGTAACGTTTTCATTTTTAGGTTTCACTGTTTTCTCCTATATGGATACATGTATTTGGAACTCTAAATCAAACACGGTTTGTGCTAGCTCTTTGACACTTGGCACAATAATGTAGTTCCAAGTTCTATCGCTATGGTTTGTGTCCTATTTAAGTAGCCGCAAGCAGAGACTGACGAGAATCACTTTCATTGAAAGGTGTTGCCAAGCTATCGAAAAACTAAGAGTTTCCGGAAATCTCAGCAAACATTTTTTCACCCAATCTTGATGATACTTACAGATAATGATCAGTACACCATTCCCACTTGGCTCACCAAATTTCGTTCTTCTACATTAAATTGTTCCTTTCCAGTAATCGTTTTCATATTTAGGTTTCACTCTGTTTTCTCCTATATGGATACATGTAGTTGGAACTCTAAATCAAACACGGTTTGTGCTAGCTCTTTGAAACTTGTCACATAATGTAGTTCCAAGTTCTATCGCTATGGTTTGTGTCCTATTGAAGTAGCCCCAAGCAGAGACACACGAGAATCCCTTTCATTGAAAGGGGTTGCCAATCTTCCAAAAAACTACGAGTTGCCTGAAATCTCAGGAAACATTTTTTCACCCAAACTTGATGATACTGGCAGGTCATGATCAGTACACCAATCCCACTTGGCTCACCAAATTTCATTCTTCTAGCTTAAACTGTGCCGTTGCAGTAACCGTTTTCATGTTTAGGTTTCACTCTGTTTTCTCCTATATGGATACATGTAGTTGGAAGTCTAAATCAAACACGGTTTGTGCTAGCTCTTTGAAACTTGGCACAATAATGTAGTTCCAAGTTCTATCGCTATGGTTTGTGTCCTATTGAAGTAGCCCCAAGCAGAGACTGACGAGAATCCCTTTCATTGAAAGGGGTTGCCAAGCTTCCAAAAAACTACGAGTTTCCTGATCTCAGGAAACATTTTTCACCCAATCTTGATGATACTGGCAGGTCATGATCAGTACACCAATCCCACTTGGCTCACCAAATTTCATTCTTCTAGCTTAAACCGTTCCTTTGCAGTAACCGTTTTCATGTTTAGGTTTCACTCTGTTTTCTCCTATATGGATACATGTAGTTGGAACTCTAAATCAAACACGGTTTGTGCTCGCTCTTTGAAACTTGGCACAATAATGTAGTTCCAAGTTCTATCCCTATGGTTTTTGTCCTATTGAAGTAGCCCCAAGCAGAGACTGACGAGAATCACTTTCATTGAAAGGGGTTGCCAAGCTTTCGAAAAACTACGAGTTTCCGGAAATCTCAGCAACATTTTTTCACCCAATCTTGATGATACTGGCAGGTAATGATCAGTACACCAATTCCACTTGGCTCACCTATTTTCGTTCTTCTGGCTTAAACCCGTTCCTTTGCAGTAACCGTTTTCATGTTTAGGTTTCACTCTGTCTTCTCCTATATGGATACATGTAGTTGGAACTCTAAATCAAACACGGTTTGTGCTAGCTCTTTGAAACTTGGCACAATAATGTAGTTCCAAGTTCTATCGCTATGGTTTGTGTCCTATTGAAGTAGCCCCAAGCAGAACTGACGAGAATCATTTTCATTGAAAGGGGTTGCCAAGCTTCCAAAAAACTACGAGTTTCCGGAAATCTCAGCAAACATTTTTTCACCCAACCTTGATGATACTACCAGGTAATGATCAGTACACAATCCCACTTGGCTCACCAAATTTCGTTCTTCTAGCTTAAACCGTTCCTTTGCAGTAACCGTTTTCATGTTTAGGTTTCACTCTGTCTTCTCCTATATGGATACATGTAGTTGGAACTCTAAATCAAACACGGTTTGTGCTAGCTCTTTGAAACTTGGCACAATAATGTAGTTCCATGTTCTAATAGCTATGGTTGTGTCCTATTGAAGTATCCCAAGCAGAGACTGACAAGAATCATTTTCATTGAAAGGGGTTGCCAAGCTTCCAAAAAACTACTAGTTTCCTGAAATCTCAGCAAACATTTTTTCACCCAGTCTTGATGATACTGTCAGGTAATGATCAGTACACCAATCCCACTTGGCTCACCAAATTTAGTTCTTCTAGGTTAAATGGTTCCTTTGCAGGAACCGTTTTCATGTTTAGGTTTCACTCTGTTTTCTCCTATATGGATACATGTAGTTGGAACTCTAAATCAAACACGGTTTGTGCTAGCTCTTTGAAACGTGGCACAATAATGTAGTTCCAACTTCTATCGCTATGGTTTGTGTCCTATTGAAGTAGCCCCAAGCAGAGACTGACGAGAATCATTTTCATTGAAAGGGGTTGCCAAGCTTTTGTAAAACTACGAGTTTCCTGAAATCTCAGCAAACATTTTTTCACCCAATCTTGATGATACTGGCAGGTAATGATCAGTACACCAATCCCACTTGGCTAACCTATTTTCGTTCTTCTGGCTTAAACCGTTCCTTTGCAGTAACCGTTTTCATTTTTAGGTTTCACTCTGTTTTCTCCTATAAGGATACATGTATTTGGAACTCTAAATCAAACACGGTTTGTGCTAGCTCTTTGAAACTTGGCACAATAATGTAGTTCCCAGTTCTATCGCTATGGTTTGTGTCCTATTGAAGTAGCCGCAAGCAGAGACTGACGAGAATCACTTTCATTGAAAAGGGTTGCCAAGCTATGGAAAAACTAAGAGTTTCCGGAAATCTCAGCAAACATTTTTCCACGCAATCTTGATGATACTGGCAGGTAAAGATCAGTACACCAATCCCACTTGGCTCACCAAATTTCGATCTTCTGGGTTAAATCATTCCTTTGCAGTAATAATTTTCATGTTCAGGTTTCACGCTGTTTTCTCCTATATGGATACATGTATTGGAACTCTAAATCAAACACGGTTTGTGCTAGATCTTTGAACTTGGCACAATAATGTAGTTCCAACTTCTATCGCTTTGGTTTTTGTCCTATTGAAGTATCCCCAAGCAGAGACTGACGAGAATCACTTTCATTGAAAGGGGTTGCAAGCTTCCAAAAAACTACTAGTTCCGGAAATCTCAGCAAGCATTTTTTCACCCAATCTTGATGATACTGGCAGGTATCAGGGCACCAATCCACTTGGCTCACCAAATTTCGTTCTTCTAGGTTAAACGGTTCCTTTGCAGAACCGTTTTCATGTTTAGGTTTCACTCTGTTTTCTCCTATATGGATACATGTAGTTGGAACTCTAAATCAAACACGGTTTGTGTGCTAGCTGTTTGAAACTTGGCACAATAATGTAGTTCCAAGTTCTATCGCTATGGTTTGTGTCTATTGAAGTAGCCCAAGCAGAGACTGACGAGAATCATTTCATTAAAGGGGTTGCCAAGCTTCCAAAAAACTACGAGTTTCCGGAAATCTCAGCAAACATTTTTTCACCCAATCTTGATAGTACTGGCAGGTAATGATCAGTACACCAATCCCACTTGGCTCACCTATTTTCGTTCTTCTATCTTAAACCGTTCCGTTGCAGTAACCGTTTTCATTTTTAGGTTTCACTGTTTTCTCCTATATGGACATGTATTTGGGAACTCTAAATCAAACACGGTTTGTGCTAGCTCTTTGACACTTGGCACAATAATGTAGTTCCAAGTTCTATCGCTATGGTTTGTGTCCTATTTAAGTAGCCGCAAGCAGAGACTGACGAGAATCACTTTCATTGAAAGGTGTTGCCAAGCTATCGAAAAACTAAGAGTTTCGGAAATCTCAGCAAACATTTTTTCACCCAATCTTGATGATACTTACAGAAATGATCAGTACACCATTCCCACTTGGCTCACCAAATTTCGTTCTTCTACATTAAATTGTTCCTTTCCAGTAATCGTTTTCATATTTAGGTTTCACTCTGTTTTCTCCTATATGGATACATGTAGTTGGAACTCTAAATCAAACACGGTTTGTGCTAGCTCTTTGAAACTTGTCACAATAATGTAGTTCCAAGTTCTATCGCTATGGTTTGTGTCCTATTGAAGTAGCCCCAAGCAGAGACACACGAGAATCCCTTTCATTGAAAGGGGTTGCCAATCTTCCAAAAAACTACGAGTTTCCTGAAATCTCAGGAAACATTTTTTCACCCAAAATTGATGATACTGGCAGGTCATGATCAGTACACCAATCCCACTTGGCTCACCAAATTTCATTCTTCTAGCTTAAACTGTGCCGTTGCAGTAACCGTTTTCATGTTTAGGTTTCACTCTGTTTTCTCCTAAATGGATACATGTAGTTGGGAAGTCTAAATCAAACACGGTTGTGCTAGCTCTTTGAAACTTGGCACAATAATGTAGTCCAAGTTCTATCGCTATGGTTTGTGTCCTATTGAAGTAGCCCAAGCAGAGACTGACGAGAATCCTTTCATTGAAAGGGGTTGCCAAGCTTCCAAAAAACTACGAGTTTCCTGATCTCAGGAAACATTTTTTCACCCAATCTTGATGATACTGGCAGGTCATGATCAGTACACAATCCCACTTGGCTCACCAAATTTCATTCTTCTAGCTTAAACCGTTCCTTTGCAGTAACCGTTTCATGTTTAGGTTTCACTCTGTTTTCTCCTATATGGATACATGTAGTTGGAACTCTAAATCAAACACGGTTTGTGCTCGCTCTTTGAAACTTGGCACAATAATGTAGTTCCAAGTTCTATCCCTATGGTTTTTGTCCTATTGAAGTAGCCCCAAGCAGAGACTGACGACAATCACTTTCATTGAAAGGGGTTGCCAAGCTTTCGAAAAACTACGAGTTTCCGGATATCTCAGCAAACATTTTTTCACCCAATCTTGATGATACTGGCAGGTAATGATCAGTACACCAATTCCACTTGGCTCACCTATTTTCGTTCTTCTGGGCTTAAACCGTTCCTTTGCAGTAACCGTTTTCATGTTTAGGTTTCACTCTCGTCTTCTCCTATAATGGATACATTTAGTTTGGAACTCTAAATCAAACACGGTTTGTGCTAGCTCTTTGAAACTTGGCACAATAATGTAGTTCCAAGTTCTATCGCTATGGTTTGTGTCCTATTGAAGTAGCCCCAAGCAGAGACTGACGAGAATCATTTCATTGAAAGGGGTTGCCAAGCTTCCAAAAAACTACGAGTTTCCGGAAATCTCAGCAAACATTTTTTCACCCAACCTTGGATGATACTACCAGGTAATGATCAGTAACCAATCCCACTTGGCTCACCAAATTTCGTTCTTCTAGCTTAAACCGTTCCTTTGCAGTAACCGTTTTCATGTTTAGGTTTCACTCTGTCTTCTCCCTATATGGATACATGTAGTTGGAACTCTAAATCAAACACGGTTTGTGCTAGCTCTTTGAAACTTGGCACAATAATGTAGTTCCAGTTCTATAGCTATGGTTTGTGTCCTATTGAAGTATCCCCAAGCAGAGACTGACAAGAATCATTTTCATTGAAAGGGGGTTGCAAGCTTTTGTAAAACTACTAGTTTCCTGAAATCTCAGCAAACATTTTTTCACCAGTCTTGATGATACTGTCAGGTAATGATCAGTACACCAATCCCACTTGGCTCACCAAATTTAGTTCTTCTAGGTTAAATGGTTCCTTTGCAGGAACCGTTTTCATGTTTAGGTTTCACTCTGTTTTCTCCTATATGGATACATGTAGTTGGAACTCTAAATCAAACACGGTTTGTGCTAGGCTCTTTGAAACGTGGCACAATAATGTAGTTCCAACTTCTATCGCTATGGTTTGTGTCCTATTGAAGTAGCCCCAAGCAGAGACTGACGAGAATCACTTTCATTGAAAGGGGTTGCCAAGCTTTTGAAAAACTACGAGTTTCCTGAAATCTCAGCAAACATTTTTTCACCAATCTTGATGATACTGGCAGGTAATGATCAGTACACCAATCCCACTTGGCTAACCTATTTTCGTTCTTCTGGCTTAAACGTTCCTTTGCAGTAACCGTTTCATTTTTAGGTTCACTCTGTTTTCTCCTATAAGGATACATGTATTTGGAACTCTAAATCAAACACGGTTTGTGCTAGCTCTTTGAAACTTGGCACAATAATGTAGTTCCCAGTTCTATCGCTATGGTTTGTGTCCTATTGAAGTAGCCGCAAGCAGAGACTGACGAGAATCACTTTCATTGAAAAGGGTTGCCAAGCTATGAAAAACTAAGAGTTTTCCGGAAATCTCAGCAAACATTTTTCACGCAATCTTGATGATACTGGCAGGTAATGATCAGTACACCAATCCCACTTGGCTCACCAAATTTCGATCTTCTGGGTTAAATCATTCCTTTGCAGTAATAATTTTCATGTTCAGGTTTCACGCTGTGTTCTCCTATATGGATACATTTAGTTGGAACTCTAAATCAAACACGGTTTGTGCTAGCTCTTTGAAACTTGGCACAATAAGGTAGTTTCAAGTTCTATCGCTATGGTTTGTGTCCTATTGAAGTAGCCCCAAGCAGAGACTGACGAGAATCACTTTCATAGAAAAGGGGTTGCCAAGCTTCCAAAAAACTACGAGTTTCCGGATTCTCAGCAAACATTTTTTTTCCACAATCTTGATGATACTGGCAGGTCATGATCAGTACACCAATCCCACTTGGCTCACCAAATTTCGTTCTTCTAGGTTAAACGGTTCCTTTGGCAGGAACCGTTTTCATGTTTAGGTTTCACCTGTTTTCTCCTATATGGATACATGTAGTTGGAACTCTAATCAAACACGGTTTGTGCTCGCTCTTTTAAACTTGGCACAATAATGTAGTTCCAAGTTCTATCGCTATGGTTTGTGTCCTATTGAAGTAGCCCAAAGCAGAGACTGAAGAGAATCCTTTCATTGAAATGGGTTGCCAAGCTTTCGAAAAACTACGTGTTTCCGGATTCTCAGCAAATGTTTTTTCACCCAATCTTGATGATACTGGCAGGTCATGATCAGTACACCATTCCCACTTGGCTCACCAAATTTCGTTCTTCTAGGTTAAACGGTTCCTTTGCAGGAACCGTTTTCATGTTTAGGTTTCACTCTGTTTTCTCCTATATGATACATGTAGTTGGAACTCTAAATCAAACACGGTTTGTGCTAGCTCTTTGAAACGTGGCACAATAATGTAGTTCCAACTTCTATCGCTATGGTTTGTGTCCTATGAAGTAGCCCCAAGCAGAGACTGACGAGAATCACTTTCATTGAAAGGGGTTGCCAAGCTTTTGAAAAACTACGAGTTTCCTGAAATCTCAGCAAACATTTTTTTCACGCAATCTTGATGATACTGGCAGGTAATGATCAGTACACCAATCCCACTTGGCTCACCAAATTTCGATCTTCTGGGTTAAATCATTCCTTTGCAGTAATAATTTTCATGTTCAGGTTTCACGCTGTTTTCTCCTATATGGATACATGTAGTTGGAACTCTAAATCAAACACGGTTTGTGCTAGCTCTTTGAAACTTGGCACAATAATGTAGTTCCAAGTTCTATCGCTTTGGTTGTTCCTATTGAAGTAGCCCCAAGCAGAGACTGACGAGAATCACTTTCATTGAAAGGGTTGCCAAGCTTCCAAAAAACTACTAGTTTCCGGAAATCTCAGCAAGCATTTTTTCACCCAATCTTGATGATACTGGCAGGTAATGATCAGTGCACCAATCCACTTGGCTCACCAAATTTCGTTATTCTAGGTTAAACGGTTCCTTTGCAGGAACCGTTTTCATTTTAGGTTTCACTCTGTTTTCTCCTATATGGATACATGTAGTTGGAACTCTAAATCAAACACGGTTTGTGCTAGCTGTTTGAAACTTGGCACAATAATGTAGTTCCAAGTTCTATCCCTATGGTTTTTGTCCCTATTGAAGTAGCCCCAAGCAGAGACTGACGAGAATCATTTTCATTGAAAGGGGTTGCCAAGCTTCCAAAAAACTACGAGTTTCCGGAAATCTCAGCAAACATTTTTCACCCAACCTTGATGATACTACCAGGTAATGATCAGTACACCAATCCCACTTGGCTCACCAAATTTCGTTCTTCTAGCTTAAACCGTTCCTTTGCAGGAACCGTTTTCATGTTTAGGTTTCACTCTGTCTTCTCCTATATGGATACATGTAGTTGGAACTCTAAATCAAACACGGTTTGTGCTAGCTCTTTGAAACGTGGCACAATAATGTAGTTCCAAGTTCTATCGCTATGGTTTGTGTCCTATTGAAGTAGCCCCAAGCAGAGACTGACGAGAATCCCTTTCATTGAAAGGGGTTGCCAAGCTTCCAAAAAACTACGAGTTTCTTGAAATCTCAGGAAACATTTTTTCACCCAATCTTGATGATACTGGCAGGTCATGATCAGTACACCAATCCACTTGGCTCACCAAATTTCATTCTTCTAGCTTAAACCGTGCGTTGCAGTAACCGTTTTCATGTTTAGGTTTCAATCTGTTTTCTCCTATATGGATACATATAGTTGGAACTCTAAATCAAACACGGTTTGTGCTAGCTCTTTGAAACTTGGCACAATAATGTAGTCCCAAGTTCTATCGCTATGGTTTGTGTCCTATTGAAGTAGCCCCAAGCAGAGACTGACGAGAATCACTTTCATTGAATGGGGTTGCCAAGCTTTCGAAAACTACGAGTTTCCGGATTCTCAGCAAACATTTTTTCACCTCGATGATACTGGCAGGTAATGATCAGTACACCAATCCCACTTGGCTCACCAAATTTCCTTCTTCTGGGTTAAATCGTTCCTTTGCAGTAAACGTTTTCATGTTTAGGTTTCACTCTGTTTTCTCCTATATGGATACATGTAGTTGGAACTCTAAATCAAACACGGTTTGTGCTAGCTCAAGGAAACGTGGCACAATAATGTAGTTCCAACTTCTATCGCTATGGTTTGTGTCCTATTGAAGTAGCCCCAAGCAGAGACTGACGAGAATCACTTTCATTGAAAGGGTTGCCAAGCTTTTGAAAAACTACGAGTTCCTGAAATTTCAGCAAACATTTTTTCACCCAATCATGATGATACTGGCAGGTAATGATCAGTACACCAATCCCACTTGGCTAACCTATTTTCGTTCTTCTGGCTTAACCGTTCCTTTGCAGTAACCGTTTCATTTTTAGTTTCACTCTGTTTTCTCCTATAAGGATACATGTATTTGGAACTCTAAATCAAACACGGTTCGTGCTAGCTCTTTGAAACTTGGCACAATAATGTAGTTCCCAGTTCTATCGCTAGGGTTTGTGTCCGATGGAAGTAGCCCCAAGCAGAGAATGAGGCGAATCACTTTCATTGAAAGGGGTTGCCAAGCTTCCAAAAAACTACGAGTTTCCTGAAATCTCAGGAAACATTTTTTCACCCAATCTTGATGATACTTCCACTTAATAATCAGTACACCAAACCCACTTGGCTCACCAAATTTCGTTCTTCTAGGTTAAACCGTTCCTTTGCAGAAACCGTTTCATGTTTAGGTTTCACTCTGTTTTCTCCTACATGGATACATGTAGTTGGAACTCTAAATCAAACACAGTTTGTGCTAGCTCTTTGAAACTTGGCACAATAATGTAGTTCCAATTTCTATCTCTATGTTTTTTGTCCTATTGAAGTAGCCCCAAGGAGAGACTGACGAGAATCACTTTCATTGAAAGGGGTTGCCAAGCTTCCTAAAAACTACCAGTTTCCAGTAATCTCAGCAAATATTTTTTCACCCAATCTTGATGATACTGCCAGGTAATGGTCAGTACACCAATCCCACTTGGCTCACCAAATTTCGTTCTTCTAGGTTAAACCGTGCCTTTGCAGTAACCGTTTTCATGTTTAGGTTTCACTCTGTTTTCTCCTATAAGGTTACATGTAGTTGGACTCTCAATCAAACACGGTTAGTGCTAGCTATTTGAAACTTGGCACACTAATGTAGTTCCAAGTTCAATCCCAATGGTTTGTGTCCTATTGAAATAGCCCCAAGCAGAGACTGACGAGAATCACTTTCATTGAAAGTGGTTGCCAAGCTTTCGAAAAACTAGGAGTTTACAGAAATCTCAGCATACATTTTTTCCACGCAATCTTGATGACACTGGCAGGTAATGATCAGTACACCAATCCCACTTG
>NW_027551940.1:0-61986 GCF_045843805.1 Urocitellus parryii | reverse complement strand
TAGAATTCCAACTACATGTATCCATATAGGAGAAAACAGAGTGAAACCTAAACATGAAAACGGTTTCTGCAAAGGAACGGTTTAACCTAAAAGAACGAAATTGAGTGAGCCAAGTGGGATTCGTGTACTGATAACTACCTGCAAGGATCATCAAGATTGGGTGAAAAATGTTTGCTGACATTTCAGGAACTCGTAGTTTTTTGGAAGCTTGGCAACCCCTTTCAATGAAAGGGATTCTGGTCAGTCTCTCCTTGGGGCTACTTCAATAGCACACAAACCATCGAGATAGAACTTGGAACTACATTACTGTGCCAAGTTTCAAAGAGCTAGCACAAACCGTGTTTGATTTAGAGTTCCAACTACATGTATCATATAGGAGAAAACAGAGTGAAACCTAAACATGAAAACGGTTACTGCAAAGAAACGGTTTAACATAGAAGAACGAAATTTGGTGAGCCAAGTGGGATTCGTGTACTGATAACTACCTGCAAGGATCATCACGATTGGGTGAAAAAATGTTTGCTGAGATTTCAGGAAACTCGTAGTTTTTTGGAGAGCTTGGCAACCCCTTTCAATGAAAAGTATTCTGGTCAGTCTCTGCTTGGGGCTACTTCAATAGGCACACCAACCATCGCGATAGAACTTGGAACTACATTACTGTGCCAAGTTTCAAAGAGCTAGCACAAACCTTGTTTGATTTAGAAATCCAACTACAAGTATCCCTATAGGAGAAAACAGAGTGAAACCTAAACATGAAAACGGTTACTGCAAAGGAACGGTTTAACCTAAAAGAACGAAATTGAGTGAGCCAATTGGGATTCGTGTACTGATAACTACCTGAAGGATCATCAAGATTGGGTGAAAAAATGTTTGCTGAGATTTCAGGAAACTCGTAGTTTTTTTTAAGCTTGCAACCCCTTTCAATGAAAGGGATTCTGGTCAGTCTCTCCTTGGGGCTACTTCAATAGCACACAAACCATCGCGATAGAACTTGGAACTACATTATTGTGCCAAGTTTCAAAGAGCTAGCACAAACCGTGTTTGATTTAGAGTTCCAACTACATGTATCCATATAGGAGAAAACAGAGTGAAACCTAAACATGAAAACGGTTACTGCAAAGAAACGGTTTAACATAGAAGAACGAAATTTGGTGAGGCAAGTTGGATTCGTGTACTGATAACTACCTGCAAGGATCATCAAGATTCGGTGAAAAAATGTTTGCTGAGATTTCAGGAACTCGTAGTTTTTTGGAAGCTTGGCAACCCCTTTCAAGGAAAGTGATTCTGGTCAGTCTCTGCTTGGGGCTACTTCAATGGCACACAAACCATAGCGATAGAACTTGGAACTACATTATTGTGCCAAGTTTCAAAGAGCTAGCACAAACCGTGTTTGATTTAGAATTCAAACTACATGTATCCATATAGGAGAAAACAGAGTGAAACCTAAACATGAAAACGGTTTCTGCAAAGGAACGGTTTAACCTAAAAGAACGAAATTGAGTGAGCCAAGTGGGATTCGTGTACTGATAACTACCTGCAAGTATCATCAAGATTTTGTGAAAAAATGTTTGCTGAGATTTCAGGAAATCCGCAGTTTTTTGGAAGGTTGGCAACCCCTTTCAATGAAATTGATTCTGGTCAGTCTCTGCTTGGGGCTTCTTCAATAGCACACACACCATAGCGATAGAACTTGGACTACATTATTGTGCCAAGTTTCAAAGTGCTAGCACAAACCGTGTTTGATTTAGAGTTCCAACTACATGTATCCATATAGGAGAAAATAGAGTGAAACCTAAACATGAAAACGGTTACTGCAAAGGGAACGGTTTAACCTAGAAGAACGAAATTTGGTGAGCCAAGAGGGATTCGTGTACTGATAACTTCCTGCAAGGATCATAAAGATTGGGTGAAAAAATATTTGCTGAGATTTCGGGAAAATAGTTTTGTGGAAGCTTGGCAACCCCTTTCAATGAAAGGGATTCTGGTCAGTCTCTCCTTGGGGCTACTTCAATAGCACACAAACCATCGAGATAGAACTTGGAAGTACATTACTGTGCCAAGTTTCAAAGAGCTAGCACAAACCGTGTTTGATTTAAGTTCCAACTACATGTATCCATATAGGAGAAAACAGAGTGAAACCTAAACATGAAAACGGTTTCTGCAAAGGAACGGTTTAACCTAAAAGAACGAAATTGAGTGAGCCAAGTGGGATTCGTGTACTGATAACTACCTGCAAGGATCATCAAGATTGGGTGAAAAAAATGTTTGCTGACATGTCAGGAAACTCGTAGTTTTTTGGAAGCTTGGCAACCCCTTTCAATGAAAGGGATTCTGGTCAGTCTCTCCTTGGGGCTACTTCAGTAGCACACAAACCATCGAGATAGAACTTGGAACTACATTACTGTGCCAAGTTTCAAAGAGCTAGCACAAACCGTGTTTGATTTAGAGTTCCAACTACATGTATCCATATAGGAGAAAACAGAGATGAAACCTAAACATGAAAACGGTTACTGCAAAGAAACGGTTTAACATAGAAGAAACGAAATTTGGTGAGGCAAGTTGGATTCGTGTACTGATAACTACCTGCAAGGATCATCAAGATTGGGTGAAAAAATGTTTGCTGAGATTTCAGGAAACTCGTAGTTTTTTTGGAAGCTTGGCAACCCCTTTCAAGGAAAGTGATTATAGTCAGTCTTGCTTGGGACTTCTTCAATGGCACACAAACCATAGCGACAGAACTTGGAACTACATTATTGTGCCAAGTTTTCAAAGAGCTAGCACAAACCGTGTTTGATTTAGAATTCCAACTACATGTATCCATATAGGAGAAAACAGAGTGAAACCTAAACATGAAAACGGTTTCTGCAAAGGAACGGTTTAACCTAGAAGAATGAAATTTGGTGAGCCAAGTGGGATTCATGTACTGATAACTCCTGCAAGTATCATCATGATTGGGTGAAAAAATGTTTGCTGAGATTTCAGGAAACTCGTAGTTTTTTGGAAGCTTGGCAACCCCTTTCAATGAAAGGGATTCTGGTCAGTCTCTGCTTGGGCCTAATTCAATAGCCCACAAACCATCACGATAGAACTTTGAACTACATTATTGTGCCAAGTTTCAAAGAGCTAGCACAAACCATGTTTGATTTTGAGTTCCAACTACATGTATCCATATAGGAGAAAACAGAGTGAAAACCTGAACATGAAAACGTTTCTGCAAAGGAACGGTTTAACCTAGAAGAACGAAATTTGGTGAGCCAAGTGGGATTCGTGTACTGATAACTACCTGCAAGGATCATCAAGATTTGGGTGAAAAAATGTTTGCTGACATTTCAGGAACCTCGCAGTTTTTTGGAAGCTTGGCAACCCCTTTCAAGGAAAGTGATTCTCGTCAGTCTCTGCTTGGGGCTACTTCAATAGCACACAAACCATAGCGATAGAACTTGGAACTACATTATTGTGCCAAGTTTCAAAGAGCTAGCACAAACCGTGTTTGATTTAGAATTCCAACTACATGTATCCATATAGGAGAAAACAGAGTGAAACCTAAACATGAAAACGGTTACTGCAATTGAACGGTTTAACCTAGAAGAACGAAATTGGTGAGCCAAGTGGGATTGGTGTACTGATCATTAAATGGAAGTATCATCAAGATTCGGTGAAAAAATGTGTGCTGAGATTTCAGGAAACTCGCAGTTTTTTGGAAGCTTGGAAACCCCTTTCAATGAATGGGATTCTCGTCAGTCTCTGTTTGGGGCTACTTCAATAGGACACAAACCATAGCGATAGAACTTGGAACTACATTATTGTGCCAAGTTTCAAAGAGCTAGCACAAACCGTGTTTGATTTAGAATTCCAACTACATGTATCCATATAGGAGAAAACAGAGTGAAATCTAAACATGAAAACGGTTTCTGCAAAGGAACGGTGTAACCTAAAAAGAACGAAATTGAGTGAGCCAAGTGGGATTCGTGTACTGATAACTACCTGCAAGGATCATCAAGATTGGGTGAAAAAATGTTTGCTGACATTTCAGGAAACTCGTAGTTTTTTGGAAGCTTGGCAACCCCTTTCAATGAAAGGGATTCTGGTCAGTCTCTCCTTGGGGCTACTTCAATACCACACAAACCATAGCGATAGAACTTGGAACTACAATATTGTGCCAAGTTTCAAAGAGCTAGCACAAACCGTGTTGATTTAGAGATTCCAACTACATGTATCCATATAGGAGAAAACAGAGTGAAACCTAAACATGAAAACGTTACTGCATAGGAACGGTTTAACCTAGAAGAACGAAATTTGTTAGCCAAGTGGGATTGGTGTACTGATCATTAAATGGAAGTATCATCAAGATTCGGTGAAAAAATGTTTGCTGAGATTTCAGGAAACTCGTAGTTTTTTGGAAGCTTGCAACCCTTTCAAGGAAAGTGATTCTCGTCAGTCTTGCTTGGGGCTACTTCAATGGCACACAAACCATAGCGATAGAACTTGGAATACATTATTGTGCCAAGTTTCAAAGAGCTAGCACAAACCGTGTTTGATTTAGAATTCCAACTACATGTATCCATATAGGAGAAAACAGAGTGAAACCTAAACATGAAAACGGTTACTGCAAAGGAACGGTTTAAACTAGAAGAACGAAATTTGGTGAGCCAAGTGGGATTCGTGTACTGATAACTACCTGCAAGTATCATAAAGATTCGGTGAAAAAATATTTGCTGAGATTTCGGGAAAATAGTTTTTTGGAAGCTTGGCACCCCTTTCAATGAAAGGGATTCTGGGTCAGTCTCTGCTTGGGGCTACTTCAATAGCACACAAACCATCGCGATAGAACTTGGAACTACATTATTGTGCCAAGTTTCAAAGAGCTAGCACAAACCGTGTTTGATTTAGAGTTCACAACTACATGTATCCATATAGGAGAAAACAGAGTGAAATCTAAACATGAAAACGGTAACTGCAAAGGAACGGTTTAACCTAGAAGAACCAAATTTGGTGAGCCAAGTGGGATTCGTGTACTGATAACTACCTGCAAGGATCATCACGATTGGGTGAAAAAATGTTTGCTGAGATTTCAGGAAACTCGTAGTTTTTTGGAAGCTTGGCAACCCCTTTCAATGAAAGGGATTCTGGTCAGTCTCTGCTTGGGCTACTTCAATAGCACACAACCATCGCGATAGAACTTGGAACTACATTACTGTGCCAAGTTTCAAAGAGCTAGCACAAACCTTGTTTGATTTAGAATTCCAACTACATGTATCCATATAGGAGAAAACAGAGTGAAACCTAAACATGAAAACGGTTTCTGCAAAGGAACGGTTTAACCTAAAAGAACGAAATTGTAGTGAGCCAAGTGGGATTCGTGTACTGATAACTACCTGCAAGGATCATCAAGATTGGGTGAAAAAATGTTTGCTGACATTTCAGGAAACTCGTAGTTTTTTGGAAGCTTGGCAACCCCTTTCAATGAAAGGGATTCTGGTCAGTCTCTCCTTGGGGCTACTTCAATAGCACACAAACCATCGAGATAGAACTTGGAACTACATTACTGTGCCAAGTTTCAAAGAGCTAGCACAAACCGTGTTTGATTTAGAGTTCCAACTACATGTATCCATATAGGAGAAAACAGAGTGAAACCTAAACATGAAAACGGTTACTGCAAAGAAACGGTTTAACATAGAAGAACGAAATTTGGTGAGGCAAGTTGGATTCGTGTACTGATAACTACCTGCAAGGATCATCAAGATTGGGTGAAAAAATGTTTGCTGAGATTTCAGGAAACTCGTAGTTTTTTGGAAGCTTGGCAACCCCTTTCAAGGAAAGTGATTCTCGTCAGTCTCTGCTTGGGACTTCTTCAATGGCACACAAACCATAGCGACAGAACTTGGAACTACATTATTGTCCCAAGTTTCAAAGAGCTAGCACAAACCGTGTTTGATTTAGAATTCCAACTACATGTATCCATATAGGAGAAAACAGAGTGAAACCTAAACATGAAAACGGTTACTGCAAAGGAACGGTTTAACCTAGAAGAACGAAATTTGGTGAGCCAAGTGGGATTCGTGTACTGATAACTACCTGCAAGGATCATCAAGATTGGGTGAAAAAATGTTTGCTGAGATTTCTGGAAAATCGTAGTTTTTTGGAAGCTTGGCAACCCCTTTCAAGGAAAGTGATTCTCGTCAGTCTCTGCTTGGGGCTACATCAATAGCACACAAACCATAGCGATAGAACTTGGAACTACATTATTGTGCCAAGTTTTCAAAGAGCTAGCACAAACCGTGTTTGATTTAGAATTCCAACTACATGTATCCATATAGGAGAAAACAGAGTGAAACCTAAACATGAAAACGGTAACTGCAAAGGAACGGTTTAACCTAGAAGAACGAAATTTGTTGAGCCAAGTGGGATTGGTGTACTGATCACTAAATGGAAGTATCATCAAGATTCGGTGAAAAAATGTGTGCTGAGATTTCAGGAAACTCGCAGTTTTTTGGAAGCTTGGAAACCCCTTTCAATGAATGTGATTCTCGTCAGTCTCTGCTTGGGGCTACTTCAATAGGACACAAACCATAGCGATAGAACTTGGAACTACATTATTGTGCCAAGTTTCAAAGAGCTAGCACAAACCGTGTTTGATTTAGAATTCCAACTACATGTATCCATATAGGAGAAAACAGAGTGAAACCTAAACATGAAAACGGTTTCTGCAAAGGAACGGTGTAACCTAAAAGAACGAAATTGAGTGAGCCAAGTGGGATTCGTGTACTGATAACTACCTGCAAGGATCATCAAGATTGGGTGAAAAAATGTTTGCTGAGATTTCAGGAAACTCGTAGTTTTTTGGAAGCTTGGCAACCCCTTTCAATGAAAGGGATTCTGGTCAGTCTCTCCTTGGGGCTACTTCAATAGCACACAAACCATAGCGATAGAACTTGGAACTACATTATTGTGCCAAGTTTCAAAGAGCTAGCACAAACCGTGTTTGATTTAGAGTTCCAACTACATGTATCCATATAGGAGAAAACAGAGTGAAACCTAAACATGAAAACGGTTACTGCATAGGAACGGTTTAACCTAGAAGAACGAAATTTGGTTAGCCAAGTGGGATTGGTGTACTGATCATTAAATGGAAGTATCATCAAGTTTCGGTGAAAAAATGTTTGCTGAGATTTCAGGAAACTCGTAGTTTTTTGGAAGCTTGGCAACCCCTTTCAAGGAAAGTGATTCTCGTCAGTCTCTGCTTGGGGCTACTTCAATGGCACACAAACCATAGCGATAGAACTTGGAACTACTTTATTGTGCCAAGTTTCAAAGAGCTAGCACAAACCGTGTTTGATTTTGAATTCCAACTACATGTATCCATATAGGAGAAAACAGAGTGAAACCTAAACATGAAAACGGTTACTGCAAAGGAACGGTTTAAACTAGGAGAACGAAATTTGGTGAGCCAAGTGGGATTCGTGTACTGATAACTACCTGCAAGGATCATAAAGATTCGGTGAAAAAATATTTGCTGAGATTTCGGGAAAATAGTTTTTTGGAAGCTTGGCAACCCCTTTCAATGAAAGGGATTCTGGTCAGTCTCTGCTTGGCGCTACTTCAATAGCACACAAACCATCGCGATAGAACTTGGAACTACATTATTGTGCCAAGTTTCAAAGAGCTAGCACAAACCGTGTTTGATTTAGAGTTCCAACTACATGTATCCATATAGGAGAAAACAGAGTGAAACCTAAACATGAAAACGGTTTCTGCAAAGGAACGGTTTAACCTAAACGAACGAAATTGAGTGAGCCAAGTGGGATTCGTGTACTGATAACTACCTGCAAGTATCATCAAGATTTTGTGAAAAAATGTTTGCTGAGATTTCAGGAAATTCGCAGTTTTTTGGAAGGTTGGCAACCCCTTTCAATGAAATTGATTCTGGTCAGTCTCTGCTTGGGGCTTCTTCAATAGCACACACACCATAGCGATAGAACTTGGAACTACATTATTGTGCCAAGTTTCAAAGAGCTAGCACAAACCGTGTTTGATTTAGAGTTCCAACTACATGTATCCATATAGGAGAAAACAGAGTGAAACCTAAACATGAAAACGGTTACTGCAAAGGAACGGTTTAACCTAGAAGAACGAAATTTGGTGAGCCAAGAGGGATTCGTGTACTGATAACTACCTGCAAGGATCATAAAGATTGGGTGAAAAAATATTTGCTGAGATTTCGGGAAAATAGTTTTTTGGAAGCTTGGCAACCCCTTTCAGTGAAAGGGATTCTGGTCAGTCTCTGCTTGGGGCTACTTCAATAGCACACCAACCATCGCGACAGAACTTGGAACTACATTACTGTGCCAAGTTTCAAAGAGCTAGCACAAACCTTGTTTGATTTAGAATTCCAACTACATGTATCCATATAGGAGAAAACAGAGTGAAACCTAAACATGAAAACGGTTTCTGCAAAAGAACGGTTTAACCTAAAAGAACGAAATTGAGTGAGCCAAGTGGGATTCGTGTACTGATAACTACCTGCAAGGATCATCAAGATTGGGTGAAAAAATGTTTGCTGACATTTCAGGAAACTCGTAGTTTTTTGGAAGCTTGGCAACCCCTTTAAATGAAAGGGATTCTGGTCAGTCTCTCCTTGGGGCTACTTCAATAGCACACAAACCATCGAGATAGAACTTGGAACTACATTACTGTGCCAAGTTTCAAAGAGCTAGCACAAACCTTGTTTGATTTAGAATTCCAACTACATGTATCCATATAGGAGAAAACAGAGTGAAACCTAAACATGAAAACGGTTACTGCAAAGGAACGGTTTAACCTAGAAGAACGAAATTTGGTGAGCCAAGTGGGATTCGTGTACTGATAACTACCTGCAAGGATCATCAAGATTGGGTGAAAAAATGTTTGCTGAGATTTCTGGAAACTCGTAGTTTTTGGAAGCTTGGCAACCCCTTTCAAGGAAAGTGATTCTCGTCAGTCTCTGCTTGGGGCTACTTCAATAGCACACAAACCATAGCGATAGAACTTGGAACTACATTATTGTGCCAAGTTTCAAAGAGCTAGCACAAACCGTGTTTGATTTAGAATTCCAACTACATGTATCCATATAGGATAAAACAGAGTGAAACCTAAACATGAAAACGGTTACTGCAAAGGAACGGTTTAACCTAGAAGAACGAAATTTGGTGAGCCAAGTGGGATTGGTGTACTGATCATTAAATGGAAGTATCATCAAGATTCGGTGAAAAAATGTGTGCTGAGATTTCAGGAAACTCGCAGTTTTTTGGAAGCTTGGAAACCCCTTTCAATGAATGTGATTCTCGTCAGTCTCTGCTTGGGGCTACTTCAATAGGACACAAACCATAGCGATAGAACTTGGAACTACATTATTGTGCCAAGTTTCAAAGAGCTAGCACAAACCGTGTTTGATTTAGAATTCCAACTACATGTATCCATATAGGAGAAAACAGAGTGAAACCTAAACATGAAAACGGTTTCTGCAAAGGAACGGTGTAACCTAAAAGAACGAAATTGAGTGAGCCAAGTGGGATTCGTGTACTGATAACTACCTGCAAGGATCATCAAGATTGGGAGAAAAAATGTTTGCTGACATTTCAGGAAACTCGTAGTTTTTTGGAAGCTTGGCAACCCCTTTCAATGAAAGGGATTCTGGTCAGTCTCTCCTTGGGGCTACTTCAATAGCACACAAACCATAGCGATAGAACTTGGAACTACATTATTGTGCCAAGTTTCAAAGAGCTAGCACAAACCGTGTTTGATTTAGAGTTCCAACTACATGTATCCATATAGGAGAAAACAGAGTGAAACCTAAACATGAAAACGGTTACTGCATATGAACGGTTTAACCTAGAAGAACGAAATTTGGTTAGCCAAGTGGGATTGGTGTACTGATCATTAAATGGAAGTATCATCAAGATTCGGTGAAAAAATGTTTGCTGAGATTTCAGGAAACTCGTAGTTTTTTGGAAGCTTGGCAACCCCTTTCAAGGAAAGTGATTCTCGTCAGTCTCTGCTTGGGGCTACTTCAATGGCACACAAACCATAGCGATAGAACTTGGAACTACATTATTGTGCCAAGTTTCAAAGAGCTAGCACAAACCGTGTTTGATTTAGAATTCCAACTACATGTATCCATATAGGAGAAAACAGAGTGAAACCTAAACATGAAAACGGTTACTGCAAAGGAACGGTTTAAACTAGAAGAACGAAATTTGGTGAGCCAAGTGGGATTCGTGTACTGATAACTACCTGCAAGGATCATAAAGATTGGGTGAAAAAATATTTGCTGATATTTCGGGAAAATAGTTTTTTGGAAGCTTGACAACCCCTTTCAATGAAAGGGATTCTGGTCAGTCTCTGCTTGGGGCTACTTCAATAGCACACAAACCATCGCGATAGAACTTGGAACTACATTATTGTGCCAAGCTTCAAAGAGCTAGCACAAACCGTGTTTGATTTAGAGTTCCAACTACATGTATCCATACAGGAGAAAACAGAGTGAAACCTAAACATGAAAACGGTTTCTGCAAAGGAACGGTTTAACCTAAAAGAACGAAATTGAGTGAGCCAAGTGGGATTCGTGTACTGATAACTACCTGCAAGGATCATCAAGATTGGGTGAAAAAATGTTTGCTGACATTTCAGGAGACTCGTAGTTTTTTGGAAGCTTGGCAACCCCTTTCAATGAAAGGGATTCTGGTCAGTCTCTCCTTGGGGCTACTTCAATAGCACACAAACCATCGCGATAGAACTTGGAACTACATTACTGTGCCAAGTTTCAAAGAGCTAGCACAAACCTTGTTTGATTTAGAATTCCAACTACATGTATCCATGTAGGAGAAAACAGAGTGAAACCTAAAGATGAAAACGGTTACTGCAAAGGAACGGTTTAACCTAGAAGAACGAAATTTGGTGAGCCAACTGGGATTGGTGTACTGATCATTAAATGGAAGTATCATCAAGATTCGGTGAAAAAATGTGTGCTGCGATTTTAGGAAACTCGCAGTTTTTTGGAAGCTTGGAAACCCCTTTCAATGAATGTGATTCTCGTCAGTCTCTGCTTGGGGCTACTTCAATAGGACACAAACCATAGCGATAGAACTTGGAACTACATTATTGTGCCAAGTTTCAAAGAGCTAGCACAAACCGTGTTTGATTTAGAATTCCAACTACATGTATCCATATAGGAGAAAACAGAGTGAAACCTAAACATGAAAACGGTTTCTGCAAAGGAACGGTTTAACCTGAAAGAACGAAATTGAGTGAGCCAAGTGGGATTCGTGTACTGATAACTACCTGCAAGTATCATCAAGATTTTGTGAAAAAATGTTTGCTGAGATTTCAGGAAATTCGCAGTTTTTTGGAAGCTTGGCAACCCCTTTCAATGAAATTGATTCTGGTCAGTCTCTGCTTGGGGCTACTTCAATAGCACACAAACCACAGCGATAGAACTTGGAACTACATTATTGAGCCAAGTTTCAAAGAGCTAGCACAAACCGTGTTTGATTTAGAGTTCCAACTACATGTAACCATATAGGAGAAAACAGAGTGAAACCTAAACATGAAAACGGTTACTGCAAAGGAACAGTTTAACCTAGAAGAACGAAATTTGGCGAGCCAAGTGGGATTCGTGTACTGATAACTACCGGCAAGGATCATCAAGATTGGGTGAAAAAATGTTTGCTGAGATTTCAGGAAACTCGTAGTTTTTTGGAAGCTTGGCAACCCCTTTCAATGAAAGGGGATTCTGGTCAGTCTCTGCTTGGGGCTACTTCAATAGCACACAAACCTTCGCGATAGAACTTGGAACTACATTACTGTGCCAAGTTTCAAAGAGCTAGCACAAACCTTGTTTGATTTAGAATTCCAACTACATGTATCCATATAGGAGAAAACAGAGTGAAACCTAAAGATGAAAACGGTTTCTGCAAAGGAATGGTTTAACCTAGAAGAACGAAATTGAGTGAGCCAAGTGGGATTCGTGTACTGATAACTACCTGCAAGTATCATCAAGATTGGGTGAAAAAATGTTTGCTGAGATTTCAGGAAACTCGTAGTTTTTTGGAAGCTTGGCAACCACTTTCAAGGAAAGTGATTCTGGTCAGTCTCTGCTTGGGGCTACTTCAATAGCACACAAACCATCGCGATAGAACTTGGAACTACATTATTGTGCCAAGTTTCAAAGAGCTAGCACAAACCGTGTTTGATTTAGAGTTCCAACTACATGTATCCATATAGGAGAAAACAGAGTGAAACCTAAACATGAAAACGGTTACTGCAAAGGAACGGTTTAACCTAGAAGAACGAAATTTGGTGAGCCAAGTGGGATTCATGTACTGATAACTACCTGCAAGGATCATCAAGATTGGGTGAAAAAATGTTTGCTGAGATTTCAGGAAACTCGTAGTTTTTTGGAAGCTTGGCAACCCCTTTCAATGAAAGGGATTCTGGTCAGTCTCTGCTTGGGGCTACTTCAATAGCACACAAACCATCGCGATAGAACTTGGAACTACATTACTGTGCCAAGTTTCAAAGAGCTAGCACAAACCTTGTTTGATTTAGAATTCCAACTACATGTATCCATATAGGAGAAAACAGAGTGAAACCTAAACATGAAAACGGTTACTGCAAAGGAACGGTTTAACCTAGAAGAACGAAATTGAGTGAGCCAAGTGGGATTCGTGTACTGATAACTACCTGCAAGGATCATCAAGATTGGGTGAAAAAATGTTTGCTGACATTTCAGGAAACTCGTAGTTTTTTTTAAGCTTGGCAACCCCTTTCAATGAAAGGGATTCTGGTCAGTCTCTCCTTGGGGATACTTCAATAGCACACAAACCATCGCGATAGAACTTGGAACTACATTATTGTGCCAAGTTTCAAAGAGCTAGCACAAACCGTGTTTGATTTAGAGTTCCAACTACATGTATCCATATAGGAGAAAACAGAGTGAAACCTAAACATGAAAACGGTTACTGCAAAGAAACGGTTTAACATAGAAGAACGAAATTTGGTGAGCCAAGTTGGATTCGTGTACTGATAACTAACTGCAAGGATCATCAAGATTGGGTGAAAAAATGTTTGCTGAGATTTCAGGAAACTCGTAGTTTTTTGGAAGCTTGGCAACCCCTTTCAAGGAAAGTGATTCTCGTCAGTCTCTGCTTGGGGCTACTTCAATGGCACACAAACCATAGCGATAGAACTTGGAACTACATTATTGTGCCAAGTTTCAAAGAGCTAGCACAAACCGTGTTTGATTTAGAATTCAAACTACATGTATCCATATAGGAGAAAACAGAGTGAAACCTAAACATGAAAACGGTTACTGCAAAGGAACGGTTTAACCTAAAAGAACGAAATTGAGTGAGCCAAGTGGGATTCGTGTACTGATAACTACCTGCAAGTATCATCAAGATTTTGTGAAAAAATGTTTGCTGAGATTTCAGGAAATTCGCAGTTTTTTGAAGCTTGGCAACCCCTTTCAATGAAATTGATTCTGGTCAGTCTCTGCTTGGGGCTTCTTCAATAGCACACACACCATAGCGATAGAACTTGGAACTACATTATTGTGCCAAGTTTCAAAGAGCTAGCACAAAAAGTGTTTGATTTAGAGTTCCAACTACATGTATCCATATAGGAGAAAATAGAGTGAAACCTAAACATGAAAACGGTTACTGCAAAGGAACGGTTTAACCTAGAAGAACGAAATTTGGTGAGCCAAGAGGGATTCGTGTACTGATAACTACCTGCAAGGATCATAAAGATTGGGTGAAAAAATATTTGCTGAGATTTCAGGAAACTCGTAGTTTTTTGGAAGCTTGGCAACCCCTTTCAATGAAAGGGATTCTGGTCAGTCTCTGCTTGGGGCTACTTCAATAGCACACCAACCATCGCGATAGAACTTGGAACGACATTACTGTGCCAAGTTTCAAAGAGCTAGCACAAACCTTGTTTGATTTAGAATTCCAACTACATGTATCCATATAGGAGAAAACAGAGTGAAACCTAAACATGAAAACGGTTACTGCAAAGGAACGGTTTAACCTAGAAGAACGAAATTTGGTGAGCCAAGTGGGATTCGTGTACTGATAACTACCTGCAAGGATCATCAAGATTGGGTGAAAAAATGTTTGCTGAGATTTCTGGAAACTCGTAGTTTTTTGGAAGCTTGGCAACCCCTTTCAAGGAAAGTGATTCTCGTCAGTCTCTGGTTGGGGCTACTTCAATAGCACACAAACCATAGTGATAGAACTTGGAACTACATTATTGTGCTAAGTTTCAAAGAGCTAGCACAAACCGTGTTTGATTTAGAGTTCCAACTACATGTATCCATATAGGAGAAAACAGAGTGAAACCTAAACATGAAAACGGTTACTGCAAAGGAACGGTTTAACCTAGAAGAACGAAATTTGGTGAGCCAAGTGGGATTCGTGTACTGATAACTACCTGCAAGGATCATCAAGATTGGGTGAAAAAATGTTTGCTGAGATTTCAGGAAACTCGTAGTTTTTTGGAAGCTTGGCAACCCCTTTCAATGAAAGGGATTCTGGTCAGTCTCTCCTTGGGGCTACTTCAATAGCACACAAACCATCGCGATAGAACTTGGAACTACATTACTGTGCCAAGTTTCAAAGAGCTAGCACAAACCTTGTTTGATTTAGAATTCCAACTACATGTATCCATATAGGAGAAAACAGAGTGAAACCTAAACATGAAAACGGTTTCTGCAAAGGAACGGTTTAACCTAGAAGAACGAAATTTGGTGAGCCAAGTGGGATTCGTGTACTGATAACTACCTGCAAGTATCATCAAGATTGGTGAAAAAAGTTTTGCTGAGATTTCAGGAACCTCGCAGTTTTTTGGAAGCTTGGCAACCCCTTTCAATGAAAGTGATTCTGGTCAGTCTCTGCTTGGGGCTACTTCAATAGCACACAAACCATAGCGATAGAACTTGGAACTACATTACTGTGCCAAGTTTCAAAGAGCTAGCACAAACCTTGTTTGATTTAGAATTCCAACTACATTTATCCATATAGGAGAAAACAGAGTGAAACCTAAACATGAAAACGGTATCTGCAAAGGAACGGTTTAACCTAAAAGAACGAAATTGAGTGAGCCAAGTGGGATTCGTGTACTGATAACTACCTGCAAGGATCTTCAAGATTGGGTGAAAAAATGTTTGCTGACATTTCAGGAAACTCGTAGTTTTTTGGAAGCTTGGCAAACCCTTTCAAGGAAAGTGATTCTCGTCAGTCTCTGGTTGGGGCTACTTCAATAGCACACAAACCATCGCGATCGAACTTGGAACTACATTATTGTGCCAAGTTTCAAAGAGCTAGCACAAAACGTGTTTGATTTAGAGTTCCAACTACATGTATCCATATAGGAGAAAACAGAGTGAAACCTAAACATGAAAACGGTTACTGCAAAGGAACGGTTTAACCTAGAAGAACGAAATTTGGTGAGCAAAGTGGGATTCGTGTACTGATAACTACCTGCAAGTATCATCATGATTGGGTGAAAAAATGTTTGCTGAGATTTCAGGAAACTCGTAGTTTTTTGGAAGCTTGGCAACCCCTTTCAATGAAAGGGATTCTGGTCAGTCTCTGCTTGGGGCTACTTCAATAGCACACAAACCATCACGATAGAACTTTGAACTACATTATTGTGCCAAGTTTCAAAGAGCTAGCACAAACCATGTTTGATTTAGAGTTCCAACTACATGTATCCATATAGGAGAAAACAGAGTGAAACCTGAACATGAAAACGGTTTCTGCAAAGGAACGGTTTAACCTAGAAGAACGAAATTTGGTGAGCCAAGTGGGATTCGTGTACTGATAACTACCTGCAAGGATCATCAAGATTGGGTGAAAAAATGTTTGCTGACATTTCAGGAACCTCGCAGTTTTTTGGAAGCTTGGCAACCCCTTTCAATGAAAGTGATTCTGGTCAGTCTCTGCTTGGGGCTACTTCAATAGCACACAAACCATAGCGATAGAACTTGGAACTACATTATTGTGCCAAGTTTCAAAGAGCTAGCACAAACCGTGTTTGATTTAGAGTTCCAACTACATGTATCCATATAGGAGAAAACAGAGTGAAACCTAAACATGAAAACCGTTACTGCAAAGGAATGGTTTAACATAGAAGAACGAAATTTGGTGAGCCAAGTGGGATTCGTGTACTGATCATTAAATGGAAGTATCATCAAGATTCGGTGAATAAATGTTTGCTGAGATTTCAGGAAACTCGTAGTTTTTTGGAAGCTTGGCAACCCCTTTCAAGGAAAGTGATTCTCGTCAGTCTCTGCTTGGGGCTACTTCAATGGCACACAAACCATAGCGATAGAACTTGGAACTACATTATTGTGCCAAGTTTCAAAGAGCTAGCACAAACCGTGTTTGATTTAGAGTTCCAACTACATGTATCCATATAGGAGAAAACAGAGTGAAACCTAAACATGAAAACGGTTACTACAAAGGAACGGTTTAACCTAGAAGAACGAAATTTGGTGAGCCTAGAGGGATTCGTGTACTGATAACTACCTGCAAGGATCATAAAGATTGGGTGAAAAAATATTTGCTGAGATTTCAGGAAACTCATAGTTTTTTGGAAGCTTGGCAACCCCTTTCAATGCAAGGGATTCTGGTCAGTCTCTGCTTGGTGCTACTTCAATAGCACAAAAACCATCGCGATAGAACTTGGAACTACATTACTGTGCCAAGTTTCAAAGAGCTAGCACAAACCTTGTTTGATTTAGAATTCCAAATACATTTATCCATATAGGAGAAAATAGAGTGAAACCTAAACATGAAAACGGTTTCTGCAAAGGAACGGTTTAACCTAAAAGAACGAAATTGAGTGAGCCAAGTGGGATTCGTGTACTGATAACTACATGCAAGGATCTTCAAGATTGGGTGAAAAAATGTTTGCTGACATTTCAGGAAACTCGTAGTTTTTTGGAAGCTTGGCAAACCCTTTCAAGGAAAGTGATTCTAGTCAGTCTCTGGTTGGGGCTACTTCAAAAGCACACAAACCATCGCGATCGAACTTGGAACTACATTATTGTGCCAAGTTTCAAAGAGCTAGCACAAACCGTGTTTGATTTAGAGTTCCAACTACATGTATCCATATAGGAGAAAACAGAGTGAAACCTAAACATGAAAACGGTTACTGCAAAGAAAAGGTTTAACATAGAAGAACGAAATTTGGTGAGCCAAGTGGGATTAGTGTACTGATAACTACCTGCAAGTATCATAAGATTGGGTGAAAAAAGTTTTGCTGAGATTTCAGGATCCTCGCAGTTTTTTGGAAGCTTGGCAACCCCTTTCAATGAAAGTGATTCTCGTCAGTCTCTGCTTGGGGCCACTTCAATAGGACACAAACCATAGCGATAGAATTTGGAACTACATTATTGTGCCAAGTTTCAAAGAGCTAGCACAAAAAGTGTTTGATTTAGAGTTCCAACTACATGTATCCATATAGGAGAAAAATAGAGTGAAACCTAAACATGAAAACGGTTACTGCAAAGGAACGGTTTAACCTAGAAGAACGAAATTTGGTGAGCCAAGAGGGATTCGTGTACTGATAACTACCTGCAAGGATCATAAAGATTGGGTGAAAAAATATTTGCTGAGATTTCAGGAAACTCGTAGTTTTTTGGAAGCTTGGCAACCCCTTTCAATGAAAGGGATTCTGGTCAGTCTCTGCTTGGGGCTACTTCAATAGCACACCAACCATCGCGATAGAACTTGGAACTACATTACTGTGCCAAGTTTCAAAGAGCTAGCACAAACCTTGTTTGATTTAGAATTCCAACTACATGTATCCATATAGGAGAAAACAGAGTGAAACCTAAACATGAAAACGGTTTCTGCAAAGGAACGGTTTAAACTAAAAGAACGAAATTGAGTGAGCCAAGTGGGATTCGTGTACTGATAACTACCTGCAAGGATCATCAAGATTGGGTGAAAAATGTTTGCTGACATTTCAGGAAACTCGTAGTTTTTTGGAAGCTTGGCAACCCCTTTCAATGAAATGGATTCTGGTCAGTCTCTCCTTGGGGCTACTTCAATAGCACACAAACCATCGCGATAGAACTTGGAACTACATTACTGTGCCAAATTTCAAAGAGCTAGCACAAACCGTGTTTGATTTAGAGTTCCAACTACATGTATCCATATAGGAGAAAACAGAGTGAAACCTAAACATGAAAACGGTTACTGCAAAGAAACGGTTTAACATAGAAGAACGAAATTTGGTGAGGCAAGTTGGATTCGTGTACTGATAACTACCTGCAAGGATCATCAAGATTGGGTGAAAAAATGTTTGCTGAGATTTCAGGAAACTCGTAGTTTTTTGGAAGCTTGGCAACCCCTTTCAAGGAAAGTGATTCTCGTCAGTCTCTGCTTGGGACTTCTTCAATGGCACACAAACCATAGCGACAGAACTTGGAACTACATTATTGTGCCAAGTTTCAAAGAGCTAGCACAAACCGTGTTTGATTTAGAATTCCAACTACATGTATCCATATAGGAGAAAACAGAGTGAAACCTAAACATGAAAACGGTTTCTGCAAAGGAACGGTTTAACCTAGAAGAACGAAATTTGGTGAGCCAAGTGGGATTCGTGTACTGATAACTACCTGCAAGTATCATCAAGATTGGGTGAAAAAAGTTTTGCTGAGATTTCAGGAACCTCGCAGTTTTTTGGAAGCTTGGCAACCCCTTTCAATGAAAGTGATTCTGGTCAGTCTCTGCTTGGGGCTACTTCAATAGCACACAAACCATAGTGATAGAACTTGGAACTACATTATTGTGCCAAGTTTCAAAGAGCTAGCACAAACCGTGTTTGATTTAGAGTTCCAACTACATGTATCCATATAGGAGAAAACAGAGTGAAACCTAAACATGAAAACGGTTACTGCAAAGGAACGGTTAACCTAGAAGAACGAAATTTGGTGAGCCAAGTGGGATTCGTGTACTGATAACTACCTGCAAGGATCATCAAGATTGGGTGAAAAAATGTTTGCTGACATTTCAGGAACCTCGCAGTTTTTTGGAAGCTTGGCAACCCCTTTCAATGAAAGTGATTCTGGTCAGTCTCTGCTTGGGGCTACTTCAATAGCACACAAACCATAGCGATAGAACTTGGAACTACATTATTGTGCCAAGTTTCAAAGAGCTAGCACAAACCGTGTTTGATTTAGAGTTCCAACTACATGTATCCATATAGGAGAAAACAGAGTGAAACCTAAACATGAAAACGGTTACTGCAAAGGAACGGTTTAACCTAGAAGAACGAAATTTGGTGAGCCAAGTGGGATTGGTATACTGATCATTAAATGGAAGTATCATCAAGATTCGGTGAATAAATATTTGCTGAGATTTCAGGAAACTCGTAGTTTTTTGGAAGCTTGGCAACCCCTTTCAAGGAAAGTGATTCTCGTCAGTCTCTGCTTGGGGCTACTTCAATGGCACACAAACCATAGCGATAGAACTTGGAACTACATTATTGTGCCAAGTTTCAAAGAGCTAGCACAAACCGTGTTTGATTTAGAGTTCCAACTACATGTATCCATATAGGAGAAAACAGAGTGAAACCTAAACATGAAAACGGTTTCTGCAAAGGAACGGTTTAACCTAGAAGAACGAAATTTGGTGAGCCAAGTGGGATTCGTGTACTGATAACTACCTGCAAGTATCATCAAGATTGGGTGAAAAAAGTTTTGCTGAGATTTCAGGAACCTCGCAGTTTTTTGGAAGCTTGGCAACCCCTTTCAATGAAAGTGATTCTGGTCAGTCTCTGCTTGGGGCCACTTCAATAGGACACAAAGCATAGCGATAGAACTTGGAACTACATTATTGTGCCAAGTTTCAAAGAGCTAGGACAAAACGTGTTTGATTTAGAGTTCCAACTACATGTATCCATATAGGAGAAAACAGAGTGAAACCTAAACATGAAAACGGTTACTGCAAAGGAACGGTTTAACGTAGAAGAACGAAATTTGGTGAGCAAAGTGGGATTCGTGTACTGATAACTACCTGCAAGTATCATCATGATTGGGTGAAAAAAATGTTTGCTGAGATTTCAGGAAACTCGTAGTTTTTTGGAAGCTTGGCAACCCCTTTCAATGAAAGGGATTCTGGTCAGTCTCTGCTTGGGGCTACTTCAATAGCACACAAACCATCACGATAGAACTTTGAACTACATTATTGTGCCAAGTTTCAAAGAGCTAGCACAAACCATGTTTGATTTAGAGTTCCAACTACATGTATCCATATAGGAAAAAACAGAGTGAAACCTGAACATGAAAACGGTTTCTGCAAAGGAACGGTTTAACCTAGAAGAACGAAATTTGGTGAGCCAAGTGGGATTCGTGTACTGATAACTACCTGCAGGGATCATCAAGATTGGGTGAAAAAATGTTTGCTGACATTTCAGGAACCTCGCAGTTTTTGGAAGCTTGGCAACCCCTTTCAATGAAAGTGATTCTGGTCAGTCTCTGCTTGGGGCTACTTCAATAGCACACAAACCATAGCGATAGAACTTGGAACTACATTATTGTGCCAAGTTTCAAAGAGCTAGCACAAACCGTGTTTGATTTAGAGTTCCAACTACATGTATCCATATAGGAGAAAACAGAGTGAAACCTAAACATGAAAACGGTTACTGCAAAGGAACGGTTTAACCTAGAAGAACGAAATTTGGTGAGCCAAGTGGGATTGGTGTACTGATAACTACCTGCAAGTATCATCAAGATTGGGTGAAAAAATGTTTGCTGAGATTTCAGGAAACTCGTAGTTTTTTGGAAGCTTGGCAACCCCTTTCAAGGAAAGTGATTCTCGTCAGTCTCTGCTTGGGGCTACTTCAATGCCACACAAACCATAGCGATAGAACTTGGAACTACATTATTGTGCTAAGTTTCAAAGAGCTAGCACAAACCGTGTTTGATTTAGAGTTCCAACTACATGTATCCATATAGGAGAAAACAGAGTGAAACCTAAACATGAAAACGGTTACTGCAAAGGAACGGTTTAACCTAGAAGAACGAAATTTGGTGAGCCAAGTGGGATTCGTGTACTGATAACTACCTGCAAGGATCATCACGATTGGGTGAAAAAATGTTTGCTGAGATTTCAGGAAACTCGTAGTTTTTTGGAAGCTTGGCAACCCCCTTCAATGAAAGGGATTCTGGTCAGTCTCTGCTTGGGGCTACTTCAATAGCACACAAACCATCGCGATAGAACTTGGAACTACATTACTGTGCCAAGTTTCAAAGAGCTAGCACAAACCTTGTTTGATTTAGAAATCCAACTACATGTATCCATATAGGAGAAAACAGAGTGAAACCTAAACATGAAAATGGTTACTGCAAAGGAACGGTTTAACCTAAAAGAACGAAATTGAGTGAGCCAAGTGGGATTCGTGTACTGATAACTACCTGCAAGGATCATCAAGATTGGGTGAAAAAATGTTTGCTGACATTTCAGGAAACTCGTAGTTTTTTTTAAGCTTGGCAACCCCTTTCAATGAAAGGGATTCTGGTCAGTCTCTCCTTGGGGCTACTTCAATAGCACACAAACCATCGCGATAGAACTTGGAACTACATTATTGTGCCAAGTTTCAAAGAGCTAGCACAAACCGTGTTTGATTTAGAGTTCCAACTACATGTATCCATATAGGAGAAAACAGAGTGAAACCTAAACATGAAAACGGTTACTGCAAAGAAACGGTTTAACATAGAAGAACGAAATTTGGTGAGCCAAGTTGGATTCGTGTACTGATAACTACCTGCAAGGATCATCAAGATTCGGTGAAAAAATGTTTGCTGAGATTTCAGGAAACTCGTAGTTTTTTGGAAGCTTGGCAACCCCTTTCAAGGAAAGTGATTCTCGTCAGTCTCTGCTTGGGGCTACTTCAATGGCACACAAACCATAGCGATAGAACTTGGAACTACATTACTGTGCCAAGTTTCAAAGAGCTAGCACAAACCGTGTTTGATTTAGAATTCAAACTACATGTATCCATATAGGAGAAAACAGAGTGAAACCTAAACATGAAAACGGTTTCTGCAAAGGAACGGTTTAACCTAAAAGAACGAAATTGAGTGAGCCAAGTGGGATTCGTGTACTGATAACTACCTGCAAGTATCATCAAGATTTTGTGAAAAAATGTTTGCTGAGATTTCAGGAAATTCGCAGTTTTTTGGAAGCTTGGCAACCCCTTTCAATGAAATTGATTCTGGTCAGTCTCTGCTTGGGGCTTCTTCAATAGCACACACACCATAGCGATAGAACTTGGAACTACATTATTGTGCCAAGTTTCAAAGAGCTAGCACAAACCGTGTTTGATTTAGAGTTCCAACTACATGTATCCATATAGGAGAAAATAGAGTGAAACCTAAACATGAAAACGGTTACTGCAAAGGAACGGTTTAACCTAGAAGAACGAAATTTGGTGAGCCAAGAGGGATTCGTGTACTGATAACTACCTGCAAGGATCATAAAGATTGGGTGAAAAAATATTTGCTGAGATTTCGGGAAAATAGTTTTTTGGAAGCTTGGCAACCCCTTTCAATGAAAGGGATTCTGGTCAGTCTCTGCTTGGGGCTACTTCAATAGCACACCAACCATCGCGATAGAACTTGGAACTACATTACTGTGCCAAGTTTCAAAGAGCTAGCACAAACCTTGTTTGATTTAGAATTCCAACTACATGTATCCATATAGGAGAAAACAGAGTGAAACCTAAACATGAAAACGGTTTCTGCAAAGGAACGGTTTAACCTAAAAGAACGAAATTGAGTGAGCCAAGTGGGATTCGTGTACTGATAACTACCTGCAAGGATCATCAAGATTGGGTGAAAAAATGTTTGCTGACTTTTCAGGAAACTCGTAGTTTTTTGGAAGCTTGGCAACCCCTTTCAATGAAAGGGATTCTGGTCAGTCTCTCCTTGGGGCTACTTCAATAGCACACAAACCATCGAGATAGAACTTGGAACTACATTACTGTGCCAAGTTTCAAAGAGCTAGCACAAACCGTGTTTGATTTAGAGTTCCAACTACATGTATCCATATAGGAGAAAACAGAGTGAAACCTAAACATGAAAACGGTTACTGCAAAGAAACGGTTTAACATAGAAGAACGAAATTTGGTGAGGCAAGTTGGATTCGTGTACTGATAACTACCAGCAAGGATCATCAAGATTGGGTGAAAAAATGTTTGCTGAGATTTCAGGAAACTCGTAGTTTTTTGGAAGCTTGGCAACCCCTTTCAAGGAAAGTGATTCTCGTCAGTCTCTGCTTGGGACTTCTTCAATGGCACACAAACCATAGCGACAGAACTTGGAACTACATTATTGTGCCAAGTTTCAAAGAGCTAACACAATCCCGTGTTTGATTTAGAATTCCACTACATGTATCCATATAGGAGAAAACAGAGTGAAACCTAAACATGAAAACGGTTTCTGCAAAGGAACGGTTTAACCTAGAAGAACGAAATTTGGTGAGCCAAGTGGGATTCGTGTACTGATAACTACCTGCAAGTATCATCAAGATTGGGTGAAAAAAGTTTTGCTGAGATTTCAGGAACCTCGCAGTTTTTTGGAAGCTTGGCAACCCCTTTCAATGAAAGTGATTCTGGTCAATCTCTGCTTGGGGCCACTTCAATAGGACACAAACCATAGCGATAAAACTTGGAACTACATTATTGTGCCAAGTTTCAAAGAGCTAGCACAAACCTTGTTTGATTTAGAGTTCCAACTACATGTATCCATATAGGAGAAAACAGAGTGAAACCTAAACATGAAAACCGTTTCTGCAAAGGAACGGTTTAACCTAGAAGAACGAAATTTGGTGAGCAAAGTGGGATTCGTGTACTGATAACTACCTGCAAGTATCATCATGATTGGGTGAAAAAATGTTTGCTGAGATTTCAGGAAACTCGTAGTTTTTTGGAAGCTTGGCAACCCCTTTCAATGAAAGGGTTTCTGGTCAGTCTCTGCTTGGGGCTACTTCAATAGCACACAAACCATCACGATAGAACTTTGAACTACATTATTGTGCCAAGTTTCAAAGAGCTAGCACAAACCATGTTTGATTTTGAGTTCCAACTACATGTATCCATATAGGAGAAAACAGAGTGAAACCTGAACATGAAAACGGTTTCTGCAAAGGAACGGTTTAACCTATAAGAACGAAATTTGGTGAGCCAAGTGGGATTCGTGTACTGATAACTACCTGCAAGGATCATCAAGATTGGGTGAAAAAATGTTTGCTGACATTTCAGGAACCTCGCAGTTTTTTGGAAGCTTGGCAACCCCTTTCAATGAAAGTGATTCTGGTCAGTCTCTGCTTGGGGCTACTTCAATAGCACACAAACCATAGCGATAGAACTTGGAACTACATTATTGTGCCAAGTTTCAAAGAGCTAGCACAAACCGTGTTTGATTTAGAGTTCCAAATACATGTATCCATATAGGAGAAAACAGAGTGAAACCTAAACATGAAAACGGTTACTGCAAAGGAACGGTTTAACCTAGAAGAACGAAATTTGGTGAGCCAAGTGGGATTCGTGTACTGATAACTACCTGCAAGGATCATCAAGATTGGGTGAAAAAATGTTTGCTGAGATTTCTGGAAACTCGTAGTTTTTGAAGCTTGGCAAACCCTTTCAAGGAAAGTGATTCTCGTCAGTCTCTGCTTGGGGCTACTTCAATAGCACACAAACCATAGCGATAGAACTTGGAACTACATTATTGTGCCAAGTTTCAAAGAGCTAGCACAAACCGTGTTTGATTTAGAATTCCAACTACATGTATCCATATAGGAGAAAACAGAGTGAAACCTAAACATGAAAACGGTTACTGCAAAGGAACGGTTAACCTAGAAGAACGAAATTTGGTGAGCCAAGTGGATTGGTGTACTGATCATTAAATGGAAGTATCATCAAGATTCGGTGAAAAAAATGTGTGCTGAGATTTCAGGAAACTCGCAGTTTTTTGGAAGCTTGGAAACCCCTTTCAATGAATGTGATTCTCGTCAGTCTCTGCTTGGGGCTACTTCAATAGGACACAAACCATAGCGATAGAACTTGGAACTATATTATTGTGCCAAGTTTCAAAGAGCTAGCACAAACCATGTTTGATTTAGAATTCCAACTACATGTATCCATATAGGAGAAAACAGAGTGAAACGTAAACATGAAAACGGTTTCTGCAAAGGAACGGTGTAACCTAAAAGAACGAAATTGAGTGAGCCAAGTGGGATTCGTGTACTGATAACTACCTGCAAGGATCATCAAGATTGGGTGAAAAAATGTTTGCTGACATTTCAGGAAACTCGTAGTTTTTTGGAAGCTTGGCAACCCCTTTCAATGAAAGGGATTCTGGTCAGTCTCTCCTTGGGGCTACTTCAATAGCACACAAACCATAGCGATAGAACTTGGAACTACATTATTGTGCCAAGTTTCAAAGAGCTAGCACAAACCGTGTTTGATTTAGAGTTCCAACTACATGTATCCATATAGGAGAAAACAGAGTGAAACCTAAACATGAAAACGGTTACTGCAAAGTAACGGTTTAACTTAGAAGAACGAATTTGGTGAGCCAAGTGGGATTGGTGTACTGATCATTAAATGGAAATATCATCAAGATTCGGTGAAAAATTGTTTGCTGAGATTTCAGGAAACTAGTAGTTTTTTGGAAGCTTGGCAACCCCTTTCAAGGAAAGTGATTCTCGTCAGTCTCTGCTTGGGGCTACTTCAATGGCACACAAACCATAGCGATAGAACTTGGAACTACATTATTGTGCCAAGTTTCAAAGAGCTAGCACAAACCGTGTTTGATTTAGAATTCCAACTACATGTATCCATATAGGAGAAACAGAGTGAAACCTAAACATGAAAACGGTTACTGCAAAGGAACGGTTTAACCTAGAAGAACGAAATTTGGTGAGCCAAGTGGGATTCGTGTACTGATAACTACCTGCAAGGATCATAAAGATTCGGTGAAAAAAATATTTGCTGAGATTTCGGGAAAATAGTTTTTTGGAAGCTTGGCAACCCCTTTCAATGAAAGGGATTCTGGTCAGTCTCTGCTTGGGCTACTTCAATAGCATACAAAACATCGCGATAGAACTTGGAACTACATTATTGTGAAAGTTTCAAAGAGCTAGCACAAACCGTGTTTGATTTAGAGTTCCAACTACATGTATCCATATAGGAGAAAACAGAGTGAAACCTAAACATGAAAACGGTTACTGCAAAGGAACGGTTTAACCTAGAAGAACGAAATTTGGTGAGGCAAGTGGGATTCGTGTATTGATAACTACCTGCAAGTATCATCAAGTTTTTGTGAAAAAATGTTTGCTGAGATTTCAGGAAATTCGCAGTTTTTCGGAAGCTTGGCAACCCCTTTCAATGAAATTGATTCTGGTCAGTCTCTGCTTGGGGCTACTTCAATAGCACACAAACCATAGCGATAGAACTTGGAACTACATTATTGTGCCAAGTTTCAAAGAGCTAGCACAAACCGTGTTTGATTTAGAGTTCCAACTACATGTATCCATATAGGAGAAAACAGAGTGAAACCTAAACATGGAAACGGTTACTGCAAAGGAACGGTTTAACCTAAAAGAACGAAATTGAGTGAGCCAAGTGGGATTCATGTACTGATAACTACCTGCAAGGATCATCAAGATTGGGGTGAAAAAATGTTTGCTGACATTTCAGGAAACTCGTAGTTTTTGGAAGCTAGGCAACCCCTTTCAATGAAAGGGATTCTGGTCAGTCTCTCCTTGGGGCTACTTCAATAGCACACAAACCATCGCGATAGAACTTGGAACTACATTATTGTGCCAAGTTTCAAAGAGCTAGCACAAACCGTGTTTGATTTAGAGTTCCAACTACATGTATCCATATAGGAGAAAACAGAGTGAAACCTAAACATGAAAACGGTTCTGCAAAGGAACGGTTTAACCTAGAAGAACGAAATTTGGTGAGCAAAGTGGGATTCGTGTACTGATAACTACCTGCAAGTATCATCATGATTGGGTGAAAAAATGTTTGCTGAGATTTCAGGAAACTCGTAGTTTTTTGGAAGCTTGGCAACCCCTTTCAATGAAAGGGATTCTGGTCAGTCTCTGCTTGGGCTACTACAATAGCACACAAACCATCACGATAGAACTTTGAACTACATTATTGTGCCAAGTTTCAAAGAGCTAGCACAAACCATGTTTGATTTAGAGTTCCAACTACATGTATCCATATAGGAGAAAACAGAGTGAAACCTGAACATGAAAACGGTTTCTGCAAAGGAACGGTTTAACCTAGAAGCACGAAATTTGGTGAGCCAAGTGGATTCGTGTACTGATAACTACCTGCAAGATCATCAAGATTGGGTGAAAAAATGTTTGCTGAGATTTCAGGAAACTCATAGTTTTTTGGAAGCTTGGCAACCCCTTTCAATGAAAGGGATTCTGGTCAGTCTCTGCTTGGGGCTACTTCAATAGCACACAAACCATCGCGATAGAACTTGGAACTACATTACTGTGCCAAGTTTCAAAGAGCTAGCACAAACCTTGTTTGATTTAGAATTCCAACTACATGTATCCATATAGGAGAAAACAGATTGAAACCTAAAGATGAAAACGGTTTCTGCAAAGGAACGGTTTAACCTAGAAGAACGAAATTGAGTGAGCCAAGTGGGATTCGTGTACTGATAACTACCTGCAAGTATCATCAAGATTGGGTGAAAAAATGTTTGCTGAGATTTCAGGAAACTCGTAGTTTTTTGAAGCTTGGCAACCCTTTCAAGGAAAGTGATTCTCGTCAGTCTCTGCTTGGGGCTACTTCAATAGCACACAAACCATCGCGATAGAACTTGGAACTACATTATTGTGCCAAGTTTCAAAGAGCTAGCACAAACCGTGTTTGATTTAGAGTTCCAACTACATGTATCCATATAGGAGAAAACAGAGTGAAACCTAAACATGAAAACGGTTACTGCAAAGGAACGGTTTAACCTAGAAGAACGAAATTTGGTGAGCCAAGTGGGATTCGTGTACTGATCATTAAATGGAAGTATCATCAAGATTCGGTGAAAAAATGTTTGCTGAGATTTCAGGAAACTCGCAGTTTTTTGGAAGCTTGGCAACCCCTTTCAATGAATGTGATTCTCGTCAGTCTCTGCTTGGGGCTACTTCAATAGGACAGACACCATAGCGATAGAACTTGGAACTACATTATTGTGCCAAGTTTCAAAGAGCTAGCACAAACCGTGTTTGATTTAGAGTTCCAACTACATGTATCCATATAGGAGAAAACAGAGTGAAACCTAAAGATGAAAATGGTTTCTGCAAAGGAACGGTTTAACCTAAAAAGAACGAAATTGAGTGAGCCAAGTGGGATTCGTGTACTGATAACTACCTGCAAGGATCATCAAGATTGGGTGAAAAAATGTTTGCTGACATTTCAGGAAACTCGTAGTTTTTGGAAGCTTGGCAACCCCTTTCAATGAAAGGGATTCTGGTCAGTCTCTCCTTGGGGCTACTTCAATAGCACACAAACCATAGCGATAGAACTTGGAACTACATTATTGTGCCAAGTTTCAAAGAGCTAGCACAAACCGTGTTTGATTTAGAGTTCCAACTACATGTATCCATATAGGAGAAAACAGAGTGAAACCTAAACATGAAAACGGTTACTGCAAAGAAACGGTTTTAACATAGAAGAACGAAATTTGGTGAGCCAAGTGGGATTCGTGTACTGATAACTACCTGCAAGGATCATCAAGATTGGGTGAAAAAAATGTTTGCTGAGATTTCAGGAAACTCGTAGTTTTTTGGAAGCTTGGCAACCCCTTTCAAGGAAAGTGATTCTCGTCAGTCTCTGCTTGGGACTTCTTCAATGGCACACAAACCATAGCGATAGAACTTGGAACTACATTATTGTGCCAAGTTTCAAAGAGATAGCATAAACCGTGTTTGATTTAGAATTCCAACTACATGTATCCATATAGGAGAAAACAGAGTGAAACCTAAACATGAAAACGGTTTCTGCAAAGGAACGGTTTAACCTAGAAGAACGAAATTTGGTGAGCCAAGTGGGATTCGTGTACTGATAACTACCTGCAAGTATCATAAATTGGGTGAAAAAAGTTTTGCTGAGATTTCAGGAAGCTCGCAGTTTTTTGGAAGCTTGGCAACCCCTTTCAATGAAAGTGATTCTCGTCAGTCTCTGCTTGGGGCCACTTCAATAGCACACAAACCATAGCGATAGAATTTGGAACTACATTATTGTGCCAAGTTTCAAAGAGCTAGCACAAACCGTGTTTGATTTAGAGTTCCAACTACATGTATCCATATAGGAGAAAACAGAGTGAAACCTAAACATGAAAACGGTTACTGCAAAGGAACGGTTTAACCTAGAAGAATGAAATTTTGGTGAGCCAAGTGGGATTGGTGTACTGATCATTAAATGGAAGTATCATCAAGATTCGGTGAAAAATGTTTGCTGAGATTTCAGGAAACTCGTAGTTTTTTGGAAGCTTGGCAACCCCTTTCAAGGAAAGTGATTCTCGTCAGTCTCTGCTTGGGGCTACTTCAATGGCACACAAACCATAGCGATAGAACTTGGAACTACATTATTGTGCCAAGTTCAAAGAGCTAGCACAAACCGTGTTTGATTTAGAATTCCAACTACATGTATCCATATAGGAGAAAACAGAGTGAAACCTAAACATGAAAACGGTTACTGCAAAGGAACGGTTTAAACTAGAAGAACGAAATTTGGTGAGCCAAGTGGGATTCGTGTACTGATAACTACCTGCAAGGATCATAAAGATTGGGTGAAAAAATATTTGCTGAGATTTCGGGAAAATAGTTTTTTGGAAGCTTGGCAACCCCTTTCAATGAAAGGGATTCTGGTCAGTCTCTGCTTGGGGCTACTTCAATAGCACACAAACCATCGCGATAGAACTTGGAACTACATTATTGTGCCAAGTTTCAAAGAGCTAGCACAAACCGTGTTTGATTTAGAGTTCCAACTACATGTATCCATATAGGAGAAAACAGAGTGAAACCTAAACATGAAAACGGTTACTGCAAAGGAACGGTTTAACCTAGAAGAACCAAATTTGGTGAGCCAAGTGGGATTCGTGTACTGATAACTACCTGCAAGGATCATCACGATTGGGTGAAAAAATGTTTGCTGAGATTTCAGGAAACTCGTAGTTTTTTGGAAGCTTGGCAACCCCTTTCAATGAAAGGGATTCTTCTCAGTCTCTGCTTGGGGCTACTTCAATAGCACACAAACCATCGCGATAGAACTTGGAACTACATTATTGTGCCAAGTTTCAAAGAGCTAGCACAAACCATGTTTGATTTAGAGTTCCAACTACATGTATCCATATAGGAGAAAACAGAGTGAAACCTGAACATGAAAACGGTTTCTGCAAAGGAACCGTTTAACCTAGAAGAACGAAATTTGGTGAGCCAAGTGGGATTCGTGTACTGATAACTACCTGCAAGGATCATCAAGATTGGGTGAAAAATGTTTGCTGACATTTCAGGAAACTCGCAGTTTTTTGGAAGCTTGGAAACCCCTTTCAATGAAAGTGATACTGGTCAGTCTCTGCTTGGGGCTACTTCAATAGCACACAAACCATCGCGATAGAACTTGGAACTACATTATTGTGCCAAGTTTCAAAGAGCTAGCACAAACCGTGTTTGATTTAGAGTTCCAAATACATGTATCCATATAGGAGAAAACAGAGTGAAACCTAAACATGAAAACGGTTACTGCAAAGGAACGGTTTAACCTAGAAGAACGAAATTTGTGAGCCAAGTGGGATTTCGTGTACTGATCATTAAATGGAAGTATCATCAAGATTCTGTGAAAAAATGTTTGCTGAGATTTCAGGAAACTCGCAGTTTTTTGGAAGCTTGGCAACCACTTTCAATGAATGTGATTCTCGTCAGTCTCTGCTTGGGGCTACTTCAATAGGACAGAAACCATAGCGATAGAACTTGAAACTACATTATTGTGCCAAGTTTCAAAGAGCTAGCACAACCGTTTTGATTTAGAGTTCCAACTACATGTATCCATATAGGAGAAAACAGAGTGAAACCTAAACATGAAAACGGTTACTGCAAAGGAACGGTTTAACCTAGAAGAACGAAATTTGGTGAGCCAAGTGGGATTCGTGTATTGATAACTACCTGCAAGTATCATCAAGATTTTGTGAAAAAATGTTTGCTGAGATTTCAGGAAATTCGCAGTTTTTTGGAAGCTTGGCAACCCCTTTCAATGAATTGATTCTGGTCAGTCTCTGCTTGGGGCTACTTCAATAGCACACAAACCATAGCGATAGAACTTGGAACTACATTATTGTGCCAAGTTTCAAAGAGCTAGCACAAACCGTGTTTGATTTAGAATTATAACTACATGTATCCATATAGGAGAAAACAGAGTGAAACCTAAAGATGAAAACGGTTTCTGGCAAAGGAACGGTTTAACCTAAAAAGAACGAAATTGAGTGAGCCAAGTGGGATTCGTGTACTGATAACTACCTGCAAGGATCATCAAGATTGGGTGAAAAAATGTTTGCTGACATTTCAGGAAACTCGTAGTTTTTTGGAAGCTTGGCAACCCCTTTCAATGAAAGGGATTCTGGTCAGTCTCTCCTTGGGGCTACTTCAATAGCACACAAACCATAGCGATAGAACTTGGAACTACATTATTGTGCCAAGTTTCAAAGAGCTAGCACAAACCGTGTTTGATTTAGAGTTCCAACTACATGTATCCATATAGGAGAAAACAGAGTGAAACCTAAACATGAAAACGGTTACTGCAAAGAAACGGTTTAACATAGAAGAACGAAATTTGGTGAGCCAAGTGGGATTCGTGTACTGATAACTACCTGCAAGGATCATCAAGATTGGGTGAAAAAAATGTTTGCTGAGATTTCAGGAAACTCGTAGTTTTTTGGAAGCTTGGCAACCCCTTTCAAGGAAAGTGATTCTCGTCAGTCTCTGCTTGGGACTTCTTCAATGGCACACAAACCATAGCGATAGAACTTGGAACTACATTATTGTGCCAAGTTTCAAAGAGATAGCATAAACCGTGTTTGATTTAGAGTTCCAAGTACATGTATCCATATAGGAGAAAACAGAGTGAAACCTAAACATGGAAACGGTTTCTGCAAAGGAACGGTTTAACCTAAAAGAACGAAATTGAGTGAGCCAAGTGGGATTCGTGTACTGATAACTACCTGCAAGGATCATCAAGATTGGGTGAAAAAATGTTTGCTGACATTTCAGGAAACTCGTAGTTTTTTGGAAGCTAGGCAACCCCTTTCAATGAAAGGGATTCTGGTCAGTCTCTCCTTGGGGCTACTTCAATAGCACACAAACCATCGCGATAGAACTTGGAACTACATTATTGTGCCAAGTTTCAAAGAGCTAGCACAAACCGTGTTTGATTTAGAGTTCCAACTACATGTATCCATATAGGAGAAAACAGAGTGAAACCTAAACATGAAAACGGTTTCTGCAAAGGAACGGTTTAACCTAGAAGAACGAAATTTGGTGAGCAAAGTGGGATTCGTGTACTGATAACTACCTGCAAGTATCATCATGATTGGGTGAAAAAATGTTGCTGAGATTTCAGGAAACTCGTAGTTTTTTGGAAGCTTGGCAACCCCTTTCAATGAAAGGGATTCTGGTCAGTCTCTGCTTGGGGCTACTACAATAGCACACAAACCATCACGATAGAACTTTGAACTACATTATTGTGCCAAGTTTCAAAGAGCTAGCACAAACCATGTTTGATTTAGAGTTCCAACTACATGTATCCATATAGGAGAAAACAGAGTGAAACCTGAATATGAAAACGGTTTCTGCAAAGGAACGGTTTAACCTAGAAGCACGAAATTTGGTGAGCCAAGTGGGATTCGTGTACTGATAACTACCTGCCAGATCATCAAGATTGGGTGAAAAAATGTTTGCTGAGATTTCAGGAATCTCATAGTTTTTTGGAAGCTTGGCAACCCCTTTCAATGAAAGGGATTCTGGTCAGTCTCTGCTTGGGGCTACTTCAATAGCACACAAACCATCGCGATAGAACTTGGAACTACATTACTGTGCCAAGTTTCAAAGAGCTAGCACAAACCTTGTTTGATTTAGAATTCCAACTACATGTATCCATATAGGAGAAAACAGATTGAAACCTAAAGATGAAAACGGTTTCTGCAAAGGAACGGTTTAACCTAGAAGAACGAAATTGAGTGAGCCAAGTGGGATTCGTGTACTGATAACTACCTGCAAGTATCATCAAGATTGGGTGAAAAAATGTTTGCTGAGATTTCAGGAAACTCGTAGTTTTTTGGAAGCTTGGCAACCCCTTTCAAGGAAAGTGATTCTCGTCAGTCTCTGCTTGGGGCTACTTCAATAGCACACAAACCATCGCGATAGAACTTGGAACTACATTATTGTGCCAAGTTTCAAGAGCTAGCACAAACCGTGTTTGATTTAGAGTTCCAACTACATGTATCCATATTAGGAGAAAACAGAGTGAAACCTAAACATGAAAACGGTTACTGCAAAGGAACGGTTTAACCTAGAAAAACGAAATTTGGTGAGCCAAGTGGGATTCGTGTACTGATCATTAAATGGAAGTATCATCAAGATTCGGTGAAAAAATGTTTGCTGAGATTTCAGGAAACTCGCAGTTTTTTGGAAGCTTGGCAACCCCTTTCAATGAATGTGATTCTCGTCAGTCTCTGCTTGGGGCTACTTCAATAGGACAGAAACCATAGCGATAGAACTGGGAACTACATTATTGTGCCAAGTTTCAAAGAGCTAGCACAAACCGTGTTTGATTTAGAATTATAACTACATGTATCCATATAGGAGAAAACAGAGTGAAACCTAAAGATGAAAACGGTTTCTGCAAAGGAACGGTTTAACCTAAAAAGAACGAAATTGAGTGAGCCAAGTGGGATTCGTGTACTGATAACTACCTGCAAGGATCATCAAGATTGGGTGAAAAAATGTTTGCTGACATTTCAGGAAACTCGTAGTTTTTGGAAGCTTGGCAACCCCTTTCAATGAAAGGGATTCTGGTCAGTCTCTCCTTGGGGCTACTTCATAGCACACAAACCATAGCGATAGAACTTGGAACTACATTATTGTGCCAAGTTTCAAAGAGCTAGCACAAACCGTGTTTGATTTAGAGTTCCAACTACATGTATCCATATAGGAGAAAACAGAGTGAAACCTAAACATGAAAACGGTTACTGCAAAGAAACGGTTTAACATAGAAGAACGAAATTTGGTGAGCCAAGTGGGATTCGTGTACTGATAACTACCTGCAAGGATCATCAAGATTGGGTGAAAAAAATGTTTGCTGAGATTTCAGGAAACTCGTAGTTTTTTGGAAGCTTGGCAACCCCTTTCAAGGAAAGTGATTCTCGTCAGTCTCTGCTTGGGACTTCTTCAATGGCACACAAACCATAGCGATAGAACTTGGAACTACATTATTGTGCCAAGTTTCAAAGAGATAGCATAAACCGTGTTTGATTTAGAATTCCAACTACATGTATCCATATAGGAGAAAACAGAGTGAAACCTAAACATGAAAAGGGTTTCTGCAAAGGAACGGTTTAACCTAGAAGAACGAAATTTGGTGAGCCAAGTGGGATTCGTGTACTGATAACTACCTGCAAGTATCATAAATTGGGTGAAAAAAGTTTTGCTGAGATTTCAGGAAGCTCGCAGTTTTTTGGAAGCTTGGCAACCCCTTTCAATGAAAGTGATTCTCGTCAGTCTCTGCTTGGGGCCACTTCAATAGGACACAAACCATAGCGATAGAATTTGGAACTACATTATTGTGCCAAGTTTCAAAGAGCTAGCACAAACCGTGTTTGATTTAGAGTTCCAACTACATGTATCCATATAGGAGAAAACAGAGTGAAACCTAAACATGAAAACGGTTACTGCAAAGGAACGGTTTAACCTAGAAGAACGAAATTTGGTGAGCCAAGTGGGATTGGTGTACTGATCATTAAATGGAAGTATCATCAAGATTCGGTGAAAAAATGTTTGCTGAGATTTCAGGAAACTCGTAGTTTTTGGAAGCTTGGCAACCCCTTTCAAGGAAAGTGATTCTCGTCAGTCTCTGCTTGGGGCTACTTCAATGGCACACAAACCATAGCGATAGAACTTGGAACTACATTATTGTGCCAAGTTTCAAAGAGCTAGCACAAACCGTGTTTGATTTAGAGTTCCAACTACATGTATCCATATAGGAGAAAACAGAGTGAAACCTAAACATGAAAACGGTTACTGCAAAGGAACGGTTTAACCTAGAAGAACGAAATTTGGTGAGCCAAGTGGGATTCGTGTACTGATAACTACCTGCAAGGATCATCAAGATTGGGTGAAAAAATGTTTGCTGAGATTTCAGGAAACTCGTAGTTTTTTGGAAGCTTGGCAACCCCTTTCAATGAAAGGGAATCTGGTCAGTCTCTGCTTGGGGCTACTTCAATAGCACACAAACCATCGCGATAGAACTTGGAACTACATTATTGTGCCAAGTTTCAAAGAGCTAGCACAAACCGTGTTTGATTTAGAGTTCCAACTACATGTATCCATATAGGAGAAAACAGAGTGAAACCTAAACATGAAAACGGTTACTGCAAAGGAACGGTTTAACCTAGAAGAACGAAATTTGGTGAGCCAAGTGGGATTCGTGTACTGATAGCTACCTGCAAGGATCATCAAGATTGGGTGAAAAAATGTTTGCTGACATTTCAGGAAACTCGTAGTTTTTTGGAAGCTTGGCAACCACTTTCAATGAAAGTGATTCTCGTCAGTCTCTGCTTGGGGCTACTTCAATAGCACACAAACCATCGCGATAGAACTTGGAACTACATTATTGTGCCAAGTTTCAAAGAGCTAGCACAAACCGTGTTTGATTTAGAATTCCAACTACATGTATCCATATAGGAGAAAACAGAGTGAAACCTAAACATGAAAACGGTTTCTGCAAAGCAACTGTTTAACCTAAAAGAACGAAATTGTGTGAGCCAAGTGGGATTCGTGTACTGATAACTACCTGCAAGTATCATCAAGATTGGGTGAAAAAATGTTTGCTGAGATTTCAGAAAACGCGTAGTTTTTTGGAAGCTTGGCAACCCCTTTCAATGAAAGTGATTCTCGTCAGTCTATGCTTGGGGCTAGTTCAATGGCACACAAACCATAGCGATAGAACTTGGAACTACATTATTGTGCCAACTTTCAAAGAGCTAGCACAAACCGTGTTTGATTTAGAATTCTAACTACATGTATCCATATAGGAGAAAACAGAGTGAAACCTAAACATGAAAACGGTTTCTGCAAAGGAACGGTTTAACCTAAAAGAATGAAATTGAGTGAGCCAAGTGGGATTCGCGTACTGATAACTATGTGCAAGTATCATCTAGATTGGGTGAAAAAATGTTTGCTGACATTTCAGGAAACTCGTAGTTTTTTGGAATCTTGGCAACCCATTTCAATGAAAGGGATTCTGGTCAGTCTCTGTTTGGGGCTACTACAATAGCACACAAACCATAGCGATAGAACTTGGAACTACATTATTGTGCCAAGTTTCAAAGAGCTAGCACAAACCGTGTTTGATTTAGAGTTCCAACTACATGTATCCATATAAGAGAAAACAGAGTGAAACCTAAACATGAAAACGGTTACTGCAAAGGAAAGGTTTAACCTAGAAGAACGAAATTTGGTGAGCCAAGTGGGATTCGTGTACTGATAACTACCTGCAAGGATCATCAAGATTGGGTGAAAAAATGTTTGCTGAGATTTCAGGAAACTCGTAGTTTTTTGGAAGCTTGGCAACCCCTTTCAAGGAAAGTGATTCTCGTCAATCTCTGCTTGGGGCTACTTCAATGGCACACAAACCAGAGCGAAAGAACTTGGAACTACATTATTGTGCCAAGTTTCAAAGAGCTAGCACAAACCCTGTTTGATTTAGAATTCCAACTACATGTATCCATATAGGAGAAAACAGAGTGAAACCTAAACATGAAAAGGGTTTCTGGAAGGAACGGTTTTAACCTAGAAGAACGAAATTTGGTGAGCCAAGTGGGATTCGTGTACTGATAACTACCCTGCAAGTATCATAAATTGGGTGAAAAAAGTTTTGCTGAGATTTCAGGAAGCTCGCAGTTTTTTGGAAGCTTGGCAACCCCTTTCAATGAAAGTGATTCTCGTCAGTCTCTGCTTGGGGCCACTTCAATAGGACACAAACCATAGCGATAGAATTTGGAACTACATTATTGTGCCAAGTTTCAAAGAGCTAGCACAAACCGTGTTTGATTTAGAGTTCCAACTACATGTATCCATATAGGAGAAAACAGAGTGAAACCTAAACATGAAAACGGTTACTGCAAAGGAACGGTTTAACCTAGAAGAACGAAATTTGGTGAGCCAAGTGGGATTGGTGTACTGATCATTAAATGGAAGTATCATCAAGATTCGGTGAAAAAATGTTTGCTGAGATTTCAGGAAACTCGTAGTTTTTTGGAAGCTTGGCAACCCCTTTCAAGGAAAGTGATTCTCGTCAGTCTCTGCTTGGGGCTACTTCAATGGCACACAAACCATAGCGATAGAACTTGGAACTACATTATTGTGCCAAGTTTCAAAGAGCTAGCACAAACCGTGTTTGATTTAGAGTTCCAACTACATGTATCCATATAGGAGAAAACAGAGTGAAACCTAAACATGAAAACGGTTACTGCAAAGGAACGGTTTAACCCCTAGAAGAACGAAATTTGGTGAGCTAAGTGGGATTGGTGTACTGATCATTAAATGGAAGTATCATCAAGATTGGGTGAAAAAATGTTTGCGGAGATTTCAGGAAACTCGTAGTTTTTTGGAAGCTTGGCAACCCCTTTCAATGAATGTGATTCTCGTCATCTCTGCTTGGGGCTACTTCAATGGCACACAAACCATAGCGATAGAACTTGGAACTACATTATTGTGCCAAGTTTCAAAGAGCTAGCACAAACCGTGTTTGATTTAGTATTCCAATTGCATGTATCCATATAGGAGAAAACAGAGTGAAACCTAAACATGAAAACGGTTTCTGCAAAGGAACGGTTTAACCTAAAAGAACAAAATTGAGTGAGCCAAGTGGGATTCGTGTACTGATAACTACCTGCAAGGATCATCAAGTTTGGGTGAAAAAAAGTTTCCTGAGATTTCAGGAAACTCGTAGATTTTTAGAAGCTTGGCAACCCCTTTCAATGAAAGGGATTCTGGTCAGTCTCTTCTTGGCCTACTTCAATAGCACAAAAACCATCGCGATAGAACTTGGAACTACATTATTGTGCCAAGTTTCAAAGAGCTAGCACAAACCGTGTTTGATTTAGAGTTCCAACTACATGTATCCATATAGGAGAAAACAGAGTGAAACCTAAACATGAAAACGGTTACGGCAAAGGAACGGTTTAACCTAGAAGAACGAAATTTGGTGAGCCAAGTGGGATTGGTGTACTGATTATTAAATGGAAGTATCATCAAGATTCGGTGAAAAAATGTTTGCTGAGATTCAGGAAACTCGCAGTTTTTTGGAAGCTTGGCAACCCCTTTCAATGAATGTGTATCTCGTCAGTCTCTCATTGGGGCTACTTCAATAGGACACAAACCATAGCGATAGAACTTGGAACTACATTATTGTGCCAAGTTTCAAAGAGCTAGCACAAACCGTGTTTGATTTAGAAATTCTAACTACATGTATCCATATAGGAGAAAACAGAGTGAAACCTAAACATGAAAACGGTTTCTGCAAAGGAACGGTTTAACCTAAAAGAATGAAATTGAGTGAGCCAAGTGGGATTCGCGTACTGATAACTATGTGCAAGTATCATCTAGATTGGGTGAAAAAATGTTTGCTGACATTTCAGGAAACTCGTAGTTTTTTGGAATCTTGGCAACCCATTTCAATGAAAGGGATTCTGGTCAGTCTCTGTTTGGGGCTACTACAATAGCACACAAACCATAGCGATAGAACTTGGAACTACATTATTGTGCCAAGTTTCAAAGAGCTAGCACAAACCGTGTTTGATTTAGAGTTCCAACTACATGTATCCATATAAGAGAAAACAGAGTGAAACCTAAACATGAAAACGGTTACTGCAAAGGAAAGGTTTAACCTAGAAGAACGAAATTTGGTGAGCCAAGTGGGATTCGTGTACTGATAACTACCTGCAAGGATCATCAAGATTGGGTGAAAAAATGTTTGCTGAGATTTCAGGAAACTCGTAGTTTTTTGGAAGCTTGGCAACCCCTTTCAAGGAAAGTGATTCTCGTCAATCTCTGCTTGGGGCTACTTCAATGGCACACAAACCAGAGCGAAAGAACTTGGAACTACATTATTGTGCCAAGTTTCAAAGAGCTAGCACAAACCCTGTTTGATTTAGAATTCCAACTACATGTATCCATATAGGAGAAAACAGAGTGAAACCTAAACATGAAAACGGTTTCTGCAAAGGAACGGTTTAACCTAGAAGAACGAAATTTGGTGAGCCAAGTGGGATTCGTGTACTGATAACTACCTGCAAGTATCATCAAGATTGGGTGAAAAAATATTTGCTGACATTTCAGGAAACTCGTAGTTTTTTGGAAGCTTGGCAACCCCTTTCAATGAAAGTGATTCTGGTCAGTCTCTGCTTGGGGCTACTTCAATAGCACACAAACCATAGCGATAGAACTTGGAACTTCATTATTGTGCCAAGTTTCAAAGAGCTAGCACAAACCGTGTTTGATTTAGTGTTCCAACTACATGTATCCATATAGGAGAAAACAGAGTGAAACCTAAACATGAAAACGGTTACTGCAAAGGAACGGTTTAACCTAGAAGAACGAAATTTGGTGAGCCAAGTGGGATTGGTGTACTGATCATTAAATGGAAGTATCATCAAAATTCGGTGAAAAAATGTTTGCTAAGATTTCAGGAAACGTCGCAGTTTTTTGGAAGCTTGGCAACCCCTTTCAATGAAAGTGATTCTGGTCAGTCTCTGCTTGGGGCTAATTCAATAGCACACAAACCATAGCGATAGAACTTGGAACTACATTATTGTGCCAAGTTTCAAAGAGCTAGCACAAAACGTATTTGATTTAGAGTTCCAACTACATGTATCCACATAGGAGAAAACAGAGTGAAACCTAAACATGAAAACGGTTACTGCAAAGGAACGGTTTAACCTAGAAGAACGAAATTTGGTGAGCCAAGTGGGATTTGTGTACTGATAACTACCTGCAAGGATCATCAAGATTGGGTGAAAAAATGTTTGCTGAGATTTCAGGAAACTCGCAGTTTTTTGGAAGCTTGGCAACCCCTTTCAAGGAAAGTGATTCTTGTCAGTCTCTCCTTGGGGCTACTTCAATGGCACACAAACCATAGCGATAGAACTTGGAACTACATTATTGTGCCAAGTTTCAAAGAGCTAGCACAAACCGTGTTTGATTTAGAATTCCAACTACATGTATCCATATAGGAGAAAACAGAGTGAAACCTAAACATGAAAACGGTTTCTGCAAAGGAACGGTTTAACCTAAAAGAACGAAATTGAGTGAGTTAAGTGGGATTCGTGTACTGATAACTACCTGAAAGTATCATCAAATTGGGGGAAAAAATGTTTGCTGAGATTTAAGGAAACTCGTAGTTTTTTGGAAGCTTGGCAACCCCTTTCAATGAAAGTGATTCTCCTCAGTCTCTGCTTGGGGCTACTTCAATAGCACACAAACCATAGCGACAGAACTTGGAACTACATTATTGTGCCAAGTTTCAAAGAGCTAGCACAAACCGTGTTTGATTTAGAGTTCCAACTACATGTATCCATATAGGAGAAAACAGAGTGAAACCTAAACATGAAAACGGTTTCTGCAAAGGAACGGTTTAACCTAGAAGAACAAAATTTGGTGAGATAAGTGGGATTCGTGTACTGATAACTACGTGCAAGTATCATCTAGATTGGGTGAAAAAATGTTTGCTGACATTTCAGGAAACTCGTAGTTTTTTGGAAGCTTGGCAACACCTTTCAAGGAAAGTGATTCTCGTCAGTCTCTGCTTGGGGCTACTTCAATGGCACACAAACCATAGCGATAGAACTTGGAACTACATTATTGTGCCAAGTTTCAAAGAGCTAGCACAAACCGTGTTTGATTTAGAATTCCAACTACATGTATCCATATAGGAGAAAACAGAGTGAAACCTAAACATGAAAACGGTTTCTGGGAAGGAACGGTTTAACCTAAAAGAACGAAATTGAGTGAGCCAAGTGGGATTCGTGTACTGATAACCACCTGCAAGTATCATCAAGATTGGGTAAAAAATGTTTGCTGAAATTTCAGGAAACTCGCAGTTTTTTGGAAGCTTGGCAACCCCTTTGAATGAAAGTGATTCTGGTCAGTCTCTGCTTGGGGTACTTGAATAGCACACAAACCATAGCGATAGAACTTGGAACTACATTATTGTGCCAAGTTCAAAGAGCTAGCACAAACCGTGTTTGATTTAGAGTTCCAACTACATGTATCCATATAGGAGAAAACAGAGTGAAACCTAAACATGAAAACGGTTACTGCAAATGAACGGTTTAACCTAGAAGAACGAAATTTGGTGAGCCAAGTGGGATTCGTGTACTGATAACTACCTGCAAGGATCATCAAGATTGGGTGAAAAAATGTTTGCTGAGATTTCAGGAAACTCGTAGTTTTTTGGAAGCTTGGCAACCCCTTTCAATGAAAGGGATTCTGTTCAGTCTCTTCTTGGGGCTACTTCAATAGCACACAAACCATCGCGATAGAACTTGGAACTACATTATTGTGCCAAGTTTCAAAGAGCTAGCACAAACCGTGTTTGATTTAGAGTTCCAACTACATGTATCCATATAGGAGAAAACAGAGTGAAACCTAAACATGAAAACGGTTACTGCAAAGGAACGGTTTAACCTAGAAGAAAGAAATTTGGTGAGCCAAGTGGGATTCATGTACTGATAAATACCTGCAAGGATCATCAAGATTGGGTGAGAAAATGTTTGCTGAGATTTCAGGAAACTCGTAGTTTTTTGGAATCTTGGCAACCCCTTTCAAGGAAAGTGATTCTCGTCAGTCTCTACTTGGGGCTACTTCAATGGCACACAAACCATAGCGAAAGAACTTGGAACTACATTATTGTACCAAGTTTCAAAGAGCTAGCACAAACCCTGTTTGATTTAGAATTCCAAATACATGTATCCATATAGGAGAAAACAGAGTGAAACCTAAACATGAAAACGGTTTCTGCAAAGGAACGGTTTAATCTAAAAGAACGAAATTGAGTGAGCCAAGTGGGATTCGTGTACTGATAACTACCTGCAAGTATCATCAAGATTGGGTTGAAAAAATATTTGCTGACATTTCATTAAACTCGTAGTTTTTTGGAAGCTTGGCAAGCCCTTTCAATGAAAGTGATTCTCGTCAGTCTCTGCTTGGGGCTACTTCAATAGCACACAAACCATAGCGATAGAACTTGGAACTACATTATTGTGTCAAGTTTCATAGAGCTAGCACAAACCGTGTTTGATTTAGAGTTCCAACTACATGTATCCATATAGGAGAAAACAGAGTGAAACCTAAACATGAAAACGGTTACTGCAAAGGAGCGGTTTAACCTAGAGAACGAAATTTGGTGAGCCAAGTGGGATTGGTGTACTGATCATTAAATGGAAGTATCATCAAGATTCAGTGAAAAAATGTTTGCTGAGATTTCAGGAAACTCGCAGTTTTTTGGAAGCTTGGCAACCCCTTTCAATTAAAGTGATTCTCGTCAGTCTCTGCTTGGGGCTACTTCAATAGGACACAAACCATAGCGATAGAACTTGGAACTACATTACTGTGCCAAGTTTCAAAGAGCTAGCACAAACCGTGTTTGATTTAGAATTCCAACTACATGTATCCATATAGGAGAAAACAGAGTGAAACCTAAACATGAAAACGGTTTCTGCAAAGGAACGGTTTAACCTAGAAGAACGAAATTTGGTGAGCCAAGTGGGATTCGTGTACTGATAACTACGTGCAAGGATCATCAAGATTGGGTGAAAAAAAGATTGCTGAGATTTCAGGAAACTCGTAGTTTTTTGGAAGCTTGGCAACCACTTTCAATGAAAGTGATTCTCATCAGTCTCTGCTTGGGGCTACTTCAATAGCACACAAACCATAGTGATAGAACTTGGAACTACATTATTGTGCTAAGTTTCAAAGAGCTAGCACAAACCGTGTTTGATTTAGAGTTCCAACTACATGTATCCATATAGGAGAAAACAGAGTGAAACCTAAACATGAAAACGGTTACTGCAAAGGAACGGTTTAACCTAGAAGAACGAAATTTGGTGAGCCAAGTGAGATTGGTGTACTGATCATTAAATGGAAGTATCATCAAGATTCGGTGAAAAATGTTTGCTGAAATTTCAGGAAACTCGCAGTTTTTTGGAAGCTTGGCAACCCCTTTCAATGAATGTGATTCTCGTCAGTCTCTGCTTGGGGCTACTTCAATAGGACAGAAACCATAGCGATAGAACTTGGAACTACATTATTGTGCCAAGTTTCAAAGAGCTAGCACAAACCGTGTTTGATTTAGAGTTCCAACTACATGTATCCATATAGGAGAAAACAGAGTGAAACCTAAACATGAAAACGGTTACTGCAAAGGAACGGTTTAACCTAGAAGAACGAAATTTGGTGAGCCAAGTGGGATTTCTGTACTGATAACTACCTGCAAGGATCATCAAGATTGGGTGAAAAAATGTTTGCTGAGATTTCAGGAAACTCGTAGTTTTTTGGAAGCTTGGCAACCCCTTTCAAGGAAAGTGATTCTCGTCAGTCTCTGCTTGGGGCTACTTCAATGGCACACAAACCATAGCGATAGAACTTGGAACTACATTATTGTGCCAAGTTTCAAAGAGCTAGCACAAACCGTGTTTGATTTAGTATTCCAATTGCATGTATCCATATAGGAGAAAACAGAGTGAAACCTAAACATGAAAACGGTTTCTGCAAAGGAACGGTTTAACCTAAAAGAACAAAATTGAGTGAGCCAAGTGGGATTCGTGTACTGATAACTACCTGCAAGGATCATCAAGTTTGGGGGAAAAAAAGTTTCCTGAGATTTCAGGAAACTCGTAGATTTTTAGAAGCTTGGCAACCCCTTTCAATGAAAGGGATTCTGGTCAGTCTCTTCTTGGCCTACTTCAATAGCACAAAAACCATCGCGATAGAACTTGGAACTACATTATTGTGCCAAGTTTCAAAGAGCTAGCACAAACCGTGTTTGATTTAGAGTTCCAACTACATGTATCCATATAGGAGAAAACAGAGTGAAACCTAAACATGAAAACGGTTACGGCAAAGGAACGGTTTAACCTAGAAGAACGAAATTTGGTGAGCCAAGTGGGATTGGTGTACTGATTATTAAATGGAAGTATCATCAAGATTCGGTGAAAAAATGTTTGCTGAGATTCAGGAAACTCGCAGTTTTTTGGAAGCTTGGCAACCCCTTTCAATGAATGTGTATCTCGTCAGTCTCTCATTGGGGCTACTTCAATAGGACACAAACCATAGCGATAGAACTTGGAACTACATTATTGTGCCAAGTTTCAAAGAGCTAGCACAAACCGTGTTTGATTTAGAATTCCAACTACATGTAACCATATAGGAGAAAACAGCGTGAAACCTAAACATGAAAACGGTTTCTGCAAAGGAACGGTTTAACCTAGAAGAACGAAATTTGGTGAGCCAAGTGGGATTCATGTACTGATAACTACCTGCAGGGATCATCAAGATTGGGTGAAAAAATATTTGCTGAGATTTCAGGAAACTAGTTGTTTTTCGGAAGCTTGGCAACCCCTTTCAAGGAAAGTGATTATAGTCAGTCTCTGCTTGGGGCTACTTCAATGGCACACAAACCATAGCGATAGAACTTGGAACTACATTATTGTGCCAAGTTTCAAAGAGCTAGCACAAACCGTTTTTGATTTAGAATTCCAACTACATGTATCCATATAGGAGAAAACAGAGTGAAACCTAAACATGAAAACGGTTTCTGCAAAGGAACGGTTTAACCTAAAAGAACGAAATTGAGTGAGCCAAGTGGGATTCGTGTACTGATAACTACCTGCAAGGATCATCAAGATTGGGTGAAAAAATGTTTGCTGACATTTCAGGAAACTCGTAGTTTTTTGGAAGCTTGGCAACCTCTTTCAATGAAAGGGATTCTGGTAAGTCTCTGCTTGGGGCTACTTCAATAGCACACAAACCATAGCGATAGAACTTGGAACTACATTATTGTGCCAAGTTTCAAAGAGCTAGCACAAACCGTGTTTGATTTAGAGTTCCAACTACATGTATCCATATAGGAGAAAACAGAGTGAAACCTAAACATGAAAACGGTTACTGCAAAGGAACGGTTTAACCTTGAAGAACGAGATTTGGTGAGCCAAGTGGGATTGGTGTACGGATCATTAAATGGAAGTATCATCAAGATTTGGGTGAAAAAAGGTTTGCTGAGATTTCAGGAAACTCGTAGTTTTTTGGAAGCTTGGCAACCCCTTTCAATGAAAGTGATTCTCGTCAGTCTCTGCTTGGGGCTACTTCAATAGCACACAAACCAAAGTGATATAACTTGGAACTACATTATTGTGCTAAGTTTCAAAGAGCTAGCAAAAACCGTGTTTGATTTAGAGTTCCAACTACATGTATCCATATAGGAGAAAACAGAGTGAAACCTAAACATGAAACGGTTACTGCAAAGGAACGGTTCAACCTAGAAGAACGAAATTTGGTGAGCTAAGTGGGATTGGTGTACTGATCATTAAATGGAAGTATCATCAAGATTGGGTGAAAAAATGTTTGCGGAGATTTCAGGAAACTCGTAGTTTTTTGGAAGCTTGGCAACCCCTTTCAATGAATGTGATTCTCGTCATCTCTGCTTGGGGCTACTTCAATGGCACACAAACCATAGCGATAGAACTTGGAACTACATTATTGTGCCAAGTTTCAAAGAGCTAGCACAAACCGTGTTTGATTTAGTATTCCAATTGCATGTATCCATATAGGAGAAAACAGAGTGAAACCTAAACATGAAAACGGTTTCTGCAAAGGAACGGTTTAACCTAAAAGAACAAAATTGAGTGAGCCAAGTGGATTCGTGTACTGATAACTACCTGCAAGGATCATCAAGTTTGGGTGAAAAAAAGTTTCCTGAGATTTCAGGAAACTCGTAGATTTTTAGAAGCTTGGCAACCCCTTTCAATGAAAGGGATTCTGGTCAGTCTCTTCTTGGCCTACTTCAATAGCACAAAAACCATCGCGATAGAACTTGGAACTACATTATTGTGCCAAGTTTCAAAGAGCTAGCACAAACCGTGTTTGATTTAGAGTTCCAACTACATGTATCCATATAGGAGAAAACAGAGTGAAACCTAAACATGAAAACGGTTACGGCAAAGGAACGGTTTAACCTAGAAGAACGAAATTTGGTGAGCCAAGTGGGATTGGTGTACTGATTATTAAATGGAAGTATCATCAAGATTCGGTGAAAAAATGTTTGCTGAGATTCAGGAAACTCGCAGTTTTTTGGAAGCTTGGCAACCCCTTTCAATGAATGTGTATCTCGTCAGTCTCTCATTGGGGCTACTTCAATAGGACACAAACCATAGCGATAGAACTTGGAACTACATTATTGTGCCAAGTTTCAAAGAGCTAGCACAAACCGTGTTTGATTTAGAATTCCAACTACATGTAACCATATAGGAGAAAACAGCGTGAAACCTAAACATGAAAACGGTTTCTGCAAAGGAACGGTTTAACCTAGAAGAACGAAATTTGGTGAGCCAAGTGGGATTCATGTACTGATAACTACCTGCAGGGATCATCAAGATTGGGTGAAAAAATATTTGCTGAGATTTCAGGAAACTAGTTGTTTTTCGGAAGCTTGGCAACCCCTTTCAAGGAAAGTGATTTTCGTCAGTCTCTGCTTGGGGCTACTTCAATGGCACACAAACCATAGCGATAGAACTTGGAACTACATTATTGTGCCAAGTTTCAAAGAGCTAGCACAAACCGTTTTTGATTTAGAATTCCAACTACATGTAACCATATAGGAGAAAACAGAGTGAAACCTAAACATGAAAACGGTTTCTGCAAAGGAACGGTTTAACCTAAAAGAACGAAATTGAGTGAGCCAAGTGGGATTCGTGTACTGATAACTACCTGCAAGGATCATCAAGATTGGGTGAAAAAATGTTTGCTGACATTTCAGGAAACTCGTAGTTTTTTGGAAGCTTGGCAACCTCTTTCAATGAAAGGGATTCTGGTAAGTCTCTGCTTGGGGCTACTTCAATAGCACACAAACCATAGCGATAGAACTTGGAACTACATTATTGTGCCAAGTTTCAAAGAGCTAGCACAAACCGTGTTTGATTTAGAGTTCCAACTACATGTATCCATATAGGAGAAAACAGAGTGAAACCTAAACATGAAAACGGTTACTGCAAAGGAACGGTTTAACCTTGAAGAACGAGATTTGGTGAGCCAAGTGGGATTGGTGTACGGATCATTAAATGGAAGTATCATCAAGATTTGGTGAAAAAAGGTTTGCTGATATTCAGGAAACTCGTAGTTTTTTGGAAGCTTGGCAACCCCTTTCAATGAAAGTGATTCTCGTCAGTCTCTGCTTGGGGCTACTTCAATAGCACACAAACCAAAGTGATATAACTTGGAACTACATTATTGTGCTAAGTTTCAAAGAGCTAGCAAAAACCGTGTTTGATTTAGAGTTCCAACTACATGTATCCATATAGGAGAAAACAGAGTGAAACCTAAACATGAAAACGGTTACTGCAAAGGAACGGTTCAACCTAGAAGAACGAAATTTGGTGAGCCAAGTGGGATTGGTGTACTGATCATTAAATGGAAGTATCATCATGATTGGGTGAAAAAATGTTTGCGGAGATTTCAGGAAACTCGCAGTTTTTTGGAAGCTTGGCAACCCCTTTCAATGAATGTGATTCTCGTCATCTCTGCTTGGGGCTACTTCAATAGGACACAAACCATAGCGATAGAACTTGGAACTACATTATTGTGCCAAGTTTCAAAGAGCTAGCACAAACCGTGTTTGATTTAGAATTCCAACTACATGTATCCATATAGGAGAAAACAGAGTGAAACCTAAACATGAAAACGGTTACTGCAAAGGAACGGTTTAACCTAGAAGAACGAAATTTGGTGAGCCAAGTGGGATTGGTGTACTGATCATTAAATGGAAGTATCATCAAGATTCGGTGAAAAAATGTTTGCTGAGATTTCAGGAAACTCGCAGTTTTTTGGAAGCTTGGCAACCCCTTTCAATGAAAGTGATTCTCGTCAGTCTCTGCTTGGGGCTACTTCAATAGGACACAAACCATAGCGATAGAACTTGGAACTACATTATTGTGCCAAGTTTCAAAGAGCTAGCACAAACCGTGTTTGAATTAGAATTCCAACTACATGTATCCATATAGGAGAAAACAGAGTGAAACCTAAACATGAAAACGGTTTCTGCAAAGGAACGGTTTAACCTAGAAGAACGAAATTTGGTGAGCCAAGTGGGATTTCTGTACTGATAACTACCTGCAAGGATCATCAAGATTGGGTGAAAAAATGTTTGCTGAGATTTCAGGAAACTCGTAGTTTTTTGGAAGCTTGGCAACCCCTTTCTAGGAAAGTGATTCTCGTCAGTCTCTGCTTGGGGCTACTTCAATGGCACACAAACCATAGCGATAGAACTTGGAACTACATTATTGTGCCAAGTTTCAAAGAGCTAGCACAAACCGTGTTTGATTAGAATTCCAATTGCATGTATCCATATAGGAGAAAACAGAGTGAAACCTAAACATGAGAACGGTTTCTGCAAAGGAACGGTTTAACCTAAAAGAACAAAATTGAGTGAGCCAAGTGGGATTCGTGTACTGATAACTACCTGCAAGGATCATCAAGTTTGGGTGAAAAAATGTTTCCTGAGATTTCAGGAAACTCGTAGTTTTTTAGAAGCTTGGCAACCCCTTTCAATGAAGGGGATTCTGGACAGTCTCTTCTTGGCCTACTTCAATAGCACAAAACAATCGCGATAGAACTTGGAACTACATTATTGTGCCAAGTTTCAAAGAGCTAGCACAAACCGTGTTTGATTTAGAGTTCCAACTACATGTATCCATATAGGAGAAAACAGAGTGAAACCTAAACATGAAAACGGTTACTGCAAAGGAACGGTTTAACCTAGAAGAACGAAATTTGGTGAGCCAAGTGGGATTGGTGTACTGATCATTAAATGGAAGTATCATCAAGATTCGGTGAAAAATGTTTGCTGAGATTTCAGGAAACTCGTAGTTTTTTGGAAGCTTGGCAACCCCTTTCAATGAATGTGATTCTCGTCAGTCTCTGCTTGGGGCTACTTCAATAGGACACAAACCATCGCGATAGAACTTGGAACTACATTATTGTGCCAAGTTTCAAAGAGCTAGCACAAACCGTGTTTGATTTAGAATTCCAACTATATGTAACCATATAGGAGAAAACAGCGTGAAACCTAAATATGAAAACGGTTTCTGCAAAGGAACGGTTTAACCTAGAAGAACGAAATTTGGTGAGCCAAGTGGGATTCATGTACTGATAACTACCTGCAGGGATCATCAAGATTGGGTGAAAAAATATTTGCTGAGATTTCAGGAAACTAGTGGTTTTTCGGAAGCTTGGCAACCCTTTCAAGGAAAGTGATTTTCGTCAGTCTCTCCTTGGGGCTACTTCAATGGCACACAAACCATAGCGATAGAACTTGGAACTACATTATTGTGCCAAGTTTCAAAGAGCTAGCACAAACCGTGTTTGATTTAGAGTTCCAACTACATGTATCCATATAGGAGAAAATAGAGTGAAACCTAAACATGAAAACGGTTACTGCAAAGGAACGGTTTAACCTAGAAGAACGAAATTTGGTGAGCCAAGTGGGGTTCGTGTACTGATAACTACCTGCAAGGATCATCAAGATTGGGTGAAAAAATGTTTGCTGAGATTTCAGGAAACTCGTAGTTTTTTGGAAGCTTGGCAACCCATTTCAATGAAAGGGATTCTGGTCAGTCTCTGCTTGGGGCTACTTCAATAGCACACAAACCATCGCAATAGAACTTGGAACTACATTATTGTGCCAACTTTCAAAGAGCTAGCACAAACCGTGTTTGATTTAGAGTTCCAAATACATGTATCCATATAGGAGAAAACAGAGTGAAACCTAAACATGAAAACGGTTTCTGCAAAGGAACGGTTTAACCTAAAAGAACGAAATTGAGTGAGCCAATTGGGATTCGTGTACTGATAACTACCTGCAAGTATCATCAAGATTGGGTGAAAAAAAATTTGCTGACATTTCAGGAAACTCGTAGTTTTTTGGAAGCTTGGCAACCCCTTTCAAGGAAAGTGATTCTCGTCAGTCTCTGCTTGGGGCTACTTCAATAGCACACAAACCATCGCGATAGAACTTGGAACTACATTATTGTGCCAAGTTTCAAAGAGCTAGCGCAAACCGTGTTTGATTTAGAGTTCCAACTACATGTATCCATATAGGAGAAAACAAAGTGAAACCTAAACATGAAAACGGTTACTGCAAAGGAACGGTTTAACCTTGAAGAACGAAATTTGGTGAGCCAAGTGGGATTGGTGTACGGATCATTAAATGGAAGTATCATCAAGATTCGGTGAAAAAATGTTTGCTGAGATTTCAGGAAACTCGTAGATTTTTGGAAGCTTGGCAACCCCTTTCAATGAAAGTGATTCTGGTCAGTCTCTGCTTGGGGCTACTTCAATAGCATCTAAACCATAGCGATAGAACTTGGAACTACATTATTGTGCCAAGTTTCAAAGAGCTAGCACAAACCGTGTTTGATTTAGAGTTCCAACTACATGTATCCATATAGGAGAAAACAGAGTGAAACCTAAACATGAAAACTGTTACTGCAAAGGAACGGTTTAACCTAGAAGAACGAAATTTGGTGAGCCAAGTGGGATTCGTGTACTGATAACTACCTGCAAGTATCATCAAGATTGGGTGAAAAAATGTTTACTGACATTTCAGGAAACTCGTAGTTTTTTGGAAGCTTAGCAACCCCTTTCAATGAAAGTGATTCTGGTCAGTCTCTGCTTGGGGCTACTTCAATAGCACACAAACCAAAGTGATATAACTTGGAACTACATTATTGTGCTAAGTTTCAAAGAGCTAGCAAAAACCGTGTTTGATTTAGAGTTCCAACTACATGTATCCATATAGGAGAAAACAGAGTGAAAGCTAAACATGAAAACGGTTTCTGCAAAGGAACGGTTTAACCTAGAAGAACGAAACTTGGTGAGTCAAGTGGGATTTCTGTACTGATAACTACCTGCAAGGATCATCAAGATTGGGTGAAAAAATGTTTGCTGAGATTTCAGGAAACTCGTAGTTTTTTGGAAGCTTGGCAACCCCTTTCAAGGAAAGTGATTCTCGTCAGTCTCTGCTTGGGGCTACCTCAATGGCAAACAAACTATACCGATAGAACTTGGAACTACATTATTGTGCCAAGTTTCAAAGAGCTAGCACAAACCGTGTTTGATTTAGAGTTCCAACTACATGTATCCATATAGGAGAAAACAGAGTGAAACCTAAACATGAAAACGGTTACGGCAAAGGAACGGTTTAACCTAGAAGAACGAAATTTGGTGAGCCAAGTGGGATTGGTGTACTGATTATTAAATGGAAGTATCATCAAGATTCGGTGAAAAAATGTTTGCTGAGATTCAGGAAACTCGCAGTTTTTTGGAAGCTTGGCAACCCCTTTCAATGAATGTGTATCTCGTCAGTCTCTCATTGGGGCTACTTCAATAGGACACAAACCATAGCGATAGAACTTGGAACTACATTATTGTGCCAAGTTTCAAAGAGCTAGCACAAACCGTGTTTGATTTAGAATTCCAACTACATGTAACCATATAGGAGAAAACAGCGTGAAACCTAAACATGAAAACGGTTTCTGCAAAGGAACGGTTTAACCTAGAAGAACGAAATTTGGTGAGCCAAGTGGGATTCATGTACTGATAACTACCTGCAGGGATCATCAAGATTGGGTGAAAAAATATTTGCTGAGATTTCAGGAAACTAGTTGTTTTTCGGAAGCTTGGCAACCCCTTTCAAGGAAAGTGATTTTCGTCAGTCTCTGCTTGGGGCTACTTCAATGGCACACAAACCATAGCGATAGAACTTGGAACTACATTATTGTGCCAAGTTTCAAAGAGCTAGCACAAACCGTTTTTGATTTAGAATTCCAACTACATGTATCCATATAGGAGAAAACAGAGTGAAACCTAAACATGAAAACGGTTTCTGCAAAGGAACGGTTTAACCTAAAAGAACGAAATTGAGTGAGCCAAGTGGGATTCGTGTACTGATAACTACCTGCAAGGATCATCAAGATTGGGTGAAAAATGTTTGCTGACATTTCAGGAAACTCGTAGTTTTTTGGAAGCTTGGCAACCTCTTTCAATGAAAGGGATTCTGGTAAGTCTCTGCTTGGGGCTACTTCAATAGCACACAAACCATAGCGATAGAACTTGGAACTACATTATTGTGCCAAGTTTCAAAGAGCTAGCACAAACCGTGTTTGATTTAGAGTTCCAACTACATGTATCCATATAGGAGAAAACAGAGTGAAACCTAAACATGAAAACGGTTACTGCAAAGGAACGGTTTAACCTTGAAGAACGAAATTTGGTGAGCCAAGTGGGATTGCTGTACGGATCATTAAATGGAAGTATCATCAAGATTTGGTGAAAAAAGATTTGCTGAGATTTCAGGAAACTCGTAGTTTTTTGGAAGCTTGGCAACCCTTTTCAATGAAAGTGATTCTCGTCAGTCTCTGCTTGGGGCTACTTCAATAGCACACAAACCAATGTGATATAACTTGGAACTACATTATTGTGCTAAGTTTCAAAGAGCTAGCAAAAACCGTGTTTGATTTAGAGTTCCAACTACATGTATCCATATAGGAGAAAACAGAGTGAAACCTAAACATGAAAACGGTTACTGCAAAGGAACGGTTCAACCTAGAAGAACGAAATTTGGTGAGCCAAGTGGGATTGGTGTACTGATCATTAAATGGAAGTATCATCAAGATTGGGTGAAAAAATGTTTGCGTAGATTTCAGGAAACTCGCAGTTTTTTGGAAGCTTGGCAACCCCTTTCAATGAATGTGATTCTCGTCATCTCTGCTTGGGGCTACTTCAATAGCACACAAACCATAGCGATAGAACTTGGAACTACATTATTGTGCCAAGTTTCAAAGAGCTAGCACAAACCGTGTTTGATTTAGAATTCCAACTACATGTATCCATATAGGAGAAAACAGAGTGAAACCTAAACATGAAAACGGTTACTGCAAAGGAACGGTTTAACCTAGAAGAACGAAATTTGGTGAGCCAAGTGGGATTGGTGTACTGATCATTAAATGGAAGTATCATCAAGATTCGGTGAAAAAATGTTTGCTGAGATTTCAGGAAACTCGCAGTTTTTTGGAAGCTTGGCAACCCCTTTCAATGAATGTGATTCTCGTCAGTCTCTGCTTGGGGCTACTTCAATAGGACACAAACCATAGCGATAGAACTTGGAACTACATTATTGTGCCAAGTTTCAAATAGCTAGCACAAACCGTGTTTGAATTAGAATTCCAACTACATGTATCCATATAGGAGAAAACAGAGTGAAACCTAAACATGAAAACGGTTTCTGCAAAGGAACGGTTTAACCTAAAAGAACGAAATTTGGTGAGCCAAGTGGGATTTCTGTACTGATAACTACCTGCAAGGATCATCAAGATTGGGTGAAAAAATGTTTGCTGAGATTTCAGGAAACTCGTAGTTTTTTGGAAGCTTGGCAACCCCTTTCAAGGAAAGTGATTCTCGTCAGTCTCTGCCTGGGGCTACTTCAATGGCACACAAACCATAGCGATAGAACTTGGAACTACATTATTGTGCCAAGTTTCAAAGAGCTAGCACAAACCGTGTTTGATTTAGAATTCCAATTGCATGTATCCATATAGGAGAAAACAGAGTGAAACCTAAACATGAGAACGGTTTCTGCAAAGGAACGGTTTAACCTAAAAGAACAAAATTGAGTGAGCCAAGTGGGATTCGTGTACTGATAACTACCTGCAAGGATCATCAAGTTTGGGTGAAAAAATGTTTCCTGAGATTTCAGGAAACTCGTAGTTTTTTAGAAGCTTGGCAACCCCTTTCAATGAAGGGGATTCTGGACAGTCTCTTCTTGGCCTACTTCAATAGCACAAAACAATCGCGATAGAACTTGGAACTACATTATTGTGCCAAGTTTCAAAGAGCTAGCACAAACCGTGTTTGATTTAGAGTTCCAACTACATGTATCCATATAGGAGAAAACAGAGTGAAACCTAAACATGAAAACGGTTACTGCAAAGGAACGGTTTAACCTAGAAGAACGAAAATTGGTGAGCCAAGTGGGATTGGTGTACTGATCATTAAATGGAAGTATCATCAAGATTCGGTGAAAAAATGTTTGCTGAGATTTCAGGAAACTCGTAGTTTTTTGGAAGCTTGGCAACCCCTTTCAATGAATGTGATTCTCGTCAGTCTCTGCTTGGGGCTACTTCAATAGGACACAAACCATCGCGATAGAACTTGGAACTACATTATTGTGCCAAGTTTCAAAGAGCTAGCACAAACCGTGTTTGATTTAGAATTCCAACTACATGTAACCATATAGGAGAAAACAGCGTGAAACCTAAATATGAAAACGGTTTCTGCAAAGGAACGGTTTAACCTAGAAGAACGAAATTTGGTGAGCCAAGTGGGATTCATGTACTGATAACTACCTGAAGGGATCATCAAGATTGGGTGAAAAAATATTTGCTGAGATTTCAGGAAAATAGTGGTTTTTCGGAAGCTTGGCAACCCCTTTCAAGGAAAGTGATTTTCGTCAGTCTCTGCTTGGGGCTACTTCAATGGCACACAAACCATAGCGATAGAACTTGGAACTACATTATTGTGCCAAGTTTCAAAGAGCTAGCAAAAACCGTGTTTGATTTAGAGTTCCAACTACATGTATCCATATAGGAGAAAATAGAGTGAAACCTAAACATGAAAACGGTTACTGCAAAGGAACGGTTTAACCTAGAAGAACGAAATTTGGTGAGCCAAGTGGGGTTCGTGTACTGATAACTACCTGCAAGGATCATCAAGATTGGGTGAAAAAATGTTTGCTGAGATTTCAGGAAACTCGTAGTTTTTTGGAAGCTTGGCAACCCATTTCAATGAAAGGGATTCTGGTCAGTCTCTGCTTGGGGCTACTTCAATAGCACACAAACCATCGCAATAGAACTTGGAACTACATTATTGTGCCAACTTTCAAAGAGCTAGCACAAACCGTGTTTGATTTAGAGTTCCAAATACATGTATCCATATAGGAGAAAACAGAGTGAAACCTAAACATGAAAACGGTTTCTGCAAAGGAACGGTTTAACCTAAAAGAACGAAATTGAGTGAGCCAATTGGGATTCGTGTACTGATAACTACCTGCAAGTATCATCAAGATTGGGTGAAAAAAAATTTGCTGACATTTCAGGAAACTCGTAGTTTTTTGGAAGCTTGGCAACCCCTTTCAAGGAAAGTGATTCTCGTCAGTCTCTGCTTGGGGCTACTTCAATAGCACACAAACCATCGCGATAGAACTTGGAACTACATAATTGTGCCAAGTTTCAAAGAGCTAGCGCAAACCGTGTTTGATTTAGAGTTCCAACTACATGTATCCATATAGGAGAAAACAAAGTGAAACCTAAACATGAAAACGGTTACTGCAAAGGAACGGTTTAACCTTGAAGAACGAAATTTGGTGAGCCAAGTGGGATTGGTGTACGGATCATTAAATGGAAGTATCATCAAGATTCGGTGAAAAAATGTTTGCTGAGATTTCAGGAAACTCGTAGATTTTTGGAAGCTTGGCAACCCCTTTCAATGAAAGTGATTCTGGTCAGTCTCTGCTTGGGGCTACTTCAATAGCATCTAAACCATAGCGATAGAACTTGGAACTACATTATTGTGCCAAGTTTCAAAGAGCTAGCACAAACCGTGTTTGATTTAGAGTTCCAACTACATGTATCCATATAGGAGAAAACAGAGTGAAACCTAAACATGAAAACTGTTACTGCAAAGGAACGGTTTAACCTAGAAGAACGAAATTTGGTGAGCCAAGTGGGATTCGTGTACTGATAACTACCTGCAAGTATCATCAAGATTGGGTGAAAAAATGTTTACTGACATTTCAGGAAACTCGTAGTTTTTTGGAAGCTTAGCAACCCCTTTCAATGAAATTGATTCTGGTCAGTCTCTGCTTGGGGCTACTTCAATAGCACACAAACCAAAGTGATATAACTTGGAACTACATTATTGTGCTAAGTTTCAAAGAGCTAGCAAAAACCGTGTTTGATTTAGAGTTCCAACTACATGTATCCATATAGGAGAAAACAGAGTGAAAGCTAAACATGAAAACGGTTTCTGCAAAGGAACGGTTTAACCTAGAAGAACGAAATTTGGTGAGTCAAGTGGGATTTCTGTACTGATAACTACCTGCAAGGATCATCAAGATTGGGTGAAAAAATGTTTGCTGAGATTTCAGGAAACTCGTAGTTTTTTGGAAGCTTGGCAACCCCTTTCAAGGAAAGTGATTCTCGTCAGTCTCTGCTTGGGGCTACCTCAATGGCACACAAACTATAGCGATAGAACTTGGAACTACATTATTGTGCCAAGTTTCAAAGAGCTAGCACAAACCGTGTTTGATTTAGAAATCCAATTGCATGTATCCATATAGGAGAAAACAGAGTGAAACCTAAACATGAGAACGGTTTCTGCAAAGGAACGGTTTAACCTAAAAGAACAAAATTGAGTGAGCCAAGTGGGATTCGTGTACTGATAACTACCTGCAAGGATCATCAAGATTGGGTGAAAAAATGTTTCCTGAGATTTCAGGAAACTCGTAGTTTTTTAGAAGCTTGGCAACCCCTTTCAATGAAGGGGATTCTGGTCAGTCTCTTCTTGGCCTACTTCAATAGCACAAAAACAATCGCGATAGAACTTGGAACTACATTATTGTGCCAATTTCAAAGAGCTAGCACAAACCGTGTTTGATTTAGAGTTCCAACTACATGTATCCATATAGGAGAAAACAGAGTGAAACCTAAACATGAAAACGGTTACTGCAAAGGAACGGTTTAACCTAGAAGAACGAAATTTGGTGAGCCAAGTGGGATTGGTGTACGGATCATTAAATGGAAGTATCATCAAGATTCGGTGAAAAAATGTTTGCTGAGATTTCAGGAAACTCGCAGTTTTTTGGAAGCTTGGTAACCCCTTTCAATGAAAGGGATTCTGGTCAGTCTCTGCTTGGGGCTACTTCAATAGCACACAAACCATCGCGATAGAACTTGGAACTACATTATTGTGCCAACTTTCAAAGAGCTAGCACAAACCGTGTTTGATTTAGAGTTCCAACTACATGTATCCATATAGGAGAAAACAGAGAGAAACCTAAACATGAAAACGGTTTCTGCAAAGGAACGGTTTAACCTAAAAGAACGAAATTGAGTGAGCCAAGTGGGATTCGTGTACTGATAACTACCTGCAAGTATCATCAAGATTGGGTGAAAAAAAATTTGCTGACATTTCAGGAAACTCGTAGTTTTTTGGAAGCTTGGCAACCCCTTTCAAGGAAAGTGATTCTCGTCAGTCTCTGCTTGGGGCTACTTCAATAGCACACAAACCATCGCGATAGAACTTGGAACTACATTATTGTGCCAAGTTTCAAAGAGCTAGCACAAACCGTGTTTGATTTAGAGTTCCAACTACATGTATCCATATAGGAGAAAACAGAGTGAAACCTAAACAGGAAAACGGTTACTGCAATGGAACGGTTTAACCTAGAAGAACGAAATTTGGTGAGCCAAGTGGGATTGGTGTACTGATCATTAAATGGAAGTATCATCAAGATTGGGTGAAAAAATGTTTGCTGAGATTTCAGGAAACTCGCAGTTTTTTGGAAGCTTGGCAACCCCTTTCAAGGAAAGTGATTCTCGTCAGTCTCTGCTTGGGGCTACTTCAATAGCACACAAACCAAAGTGATATAACTTGGAACTACATTATTGTGCTAAGTTTCAAAGAGCTAGCAAAAACCGTGTTTGATTTAGAGTTCCAACTACGTGTATCCATATAGGAGAAAACAGAGTGAAAGCTAAACATGAAAACGGTTACTGCAAAGGAACGGTTTAACCTAGAAGAACGAAATTTGGTGAGCCAAGTGGGATTGGTGTACAGATCATTAAATGGAAGTATATTCAAGATTGGGTGAAAAAATGTTTGCTGAGATTTCAGGAAACTCGCAGTTTTTTGGAAGCTTGGCAACCCCTTTCAATGAAAGTGATTCTGGTCAGTCTCTGCTTGGGGCTACTTCAGTCGCACGCAAACCATCGCGATACAACTTGGAACTACATTATTGTGCCAAGTTTCACAGAGCTAGCACAAACCATGTTTGATTTAGAGTTCCAACTACATGTATCCATATAGGAGAAAACAGAGTGAAACCTAAACATGAAAACGGTTACTGCAAAGGAACGGTTTAACCTAGAAGAACGAAATTTGGTGAGCCAAGTGGGATTCGTGTACTGATAACTACCTGCAAGTATCATCAAGATTGGGTGAAAAAATGTTTGCTGACATTTCAGGAAACTCGTAGTTTTTTGGAAGCTTGGCAAGCCCTTTCAATGAAAGTGATTCTCGTCAGTCTCTGCTTGGGGCTACTTCAATAGCACACAAACCATAGTGATAGAACTTGGAACTACATTATTGTGCCAAGTTTCAAAGAGCTAGCACAAACCGTGTTTGATTTAGAGTTCCAACTACATGTATCCATATAGGAGAAAACAGAGTGAAACCTAAACATGAAAATGGTTACTGCAAAGTAACGGTTTAACCTAGAAGAACGAAATTTGGTGAGCCAAGTGGGATTGGTGTACGGATCATTAAATGGAAGTATCATCAAGATTCGGTGAAAAAATGTTTGCTGAGATTTCAGGAAACTCGTAGTTTTTTGGAAGCTTGGCAACCCCTTTCAATGAAAGTGATTCTGGTCAGTCTCTGCTTGGGGCTACTTCAATAGCACACAAACCATAGCGATAGAACTTGGAACTACATTATTGTGCCAAGTTTCAAAGAGCTAGCACAAACCGTGTTTGATTTAGAATTCCAACTACATGTATCCATATAGGAGAAAACAGCGTGAAACCTAAACATGAAAACGGTTTCTGCAAAGGAACGGTTTAACCTAAAAGAACGAAATTGAGTGAGCCAAGTGGGATTCATGTACTGATAACTACCTGCAAGTATCATCAAGATTGGGTGAAAAAAATGTTGCTGAGATTTCAGGAAACTCGTAGTTTTTTGGAAGCTTTGCAACCCCTTTCAATGAAAGTGATTCTGGTCAGTCTCTGCTTGGGGCTACTTCAATAGCACACAAACCATAGCGATAGAACTTGGAACTACATTATTGTGCCAAGTTTCAAAGAGCTAGCACAAACCGTGTTTGATTTAGAGTTCCAACTACATGTATCCATATAGGAGAAAACAGAGTGAAACCTAAACATGAAAACGGTTACTGCAAAGGAACGGTTTAACCTAGAAGAACGAAATTTGGTGAGCCAAGTGGGATTCGTATACTGATAACTACCTGCAAGGATCATCAAGATTGGTTGAAAAAATGTTTGCTGAGATTTCAGGAAACTCGCAGTTTTTTGGAAGCTTGGCAACCCCTTTCAATGAAAGCGATTCTGGTCAGTCTCTGCTTGGGGCTACTTCAATAGCACACAAACCATCGCGATAGAACTTGGAACTACATTATTATGCCAAGTTTCAAAGAGCTAGCACAAACCGTGTTTTATTTAGAATTCCAACTACATGTATCCATATAGGAGAAAACAGAGTGAAACCTAAACATGAAAACGGTTTCTGCAAAGGAACGGTTTAACCTAAAGAACGAAATTGAGTGAGCCAAGTGGGATTCGTCACTGATAACTACCTGCAAGTATCATCAAGATTGGGTGAAAAAATGTTTGCTGAGATTTCAGGAAACTCGTAGTTTTTTGGAAGCTTGGCAACCCCTTTCAATGAAAGGGATTCTGGTCAGTCTCTGCTTGGGGCTACTTCAATAGCACACAAACCATCGCGATAGAACTTAGAACTACATTATTGTGCCAAGTTTCAAAGAGCTAGCGCAAACCGTGTTTGATTTAGAGTTCCAACTACATGTATCCATATAGGAGAAAACAGAGTGAAACCTAAACATGAAAACGGTTACTGCAAAGGAACGGTTTAACCTAGAAGAACGAAATTTGGTGAGCCAAGTGGGATTCGTGTACTGATAACTACCTGCAAGGATCATCAAGATTGGGTGAAAAAATGTTTGCTGAGATTTCAGGAAACTCGTAGTTTTTTGGAAGCTTGGCAACCCCTTTCAATGAAAGCGATTCTGGTCAGTCTCTGCTTGGGGTTACTTCAATAGCACACAAACCATAGCGATAGAACTTGGAACTACATTATTGTGCCAAGTTTCAAAGAGCTAGCACAAACCGTGTTTGATTTAGAGTTCCAACTACATGTATCCATATAGGAGAAAACAGAGTGAAACCTAAACATGAAAACGGTTACTGCAAAGGTACGATTTAACCTAGAAGAATGAAATTTGGTGAGCCAAGTGGGATTCGTGTACTGATAACTACCTGCAAGGATCATCAAGATTGGGTGAAAAAATGTTTGCTGTGATTTCAGGAAACTCGCAGTTTTTTGGAAGCTTGGCAACCCCTTTCAATGAAATTGATTCTGGTCAGTCTCTGCTTGGGGCTACTTCAATAGCACACAAACCATAGTGATAGAACTTGGAACTACATTATTGTGCCAAGTTTCAAAGAGCTAGAACAAACCGTGTTTGATTTAGAGTTCCAACTACATGTATCCATATAGGAGAAAACAGAGTGAAACCTAAACATGAAAACGGTTTCTGCAAAGGAACGGTTTAACCTAAAGAACGAAATTGAGTGAGCCAAGTGGGATTCGTGTACTGATAACTACCTGCAAGAATCATCAAGATTGGGTGAAAAAATGTTTGCTGACATTTCAGGAAACTCGTAGTTTTTTGGAAGCTTGGCAACCCCTTTCAATGAAAGGGATTCTGGTCAGTCTCTGCTTGGGGCTACTTCAATAGCACACAAACCATCGCGAAAGAACTTAGAACTACATTATTGTGCCAAGTTTCAAAGAGCTAGCGCAAACCGTGTTTGATTTAGAGTTCCAACTACATGTATCCATATAGGAGAAAACAGAGTGAAACCTAAACATGAAAACGGTTACTGCAAAGGAACGGTTTAACCTAGAAGAACGAAATTTGGTGAGCCAAGTGGGATTGGTGTACTGATAACTACCTGCAAAGATCATCAAGATTGGGTGAAAAAATGTTTGCTGAGATTTCAGGAAACTCGTAGTTTATGGAAGCTTGGCAACCCCTTTCAATGAAAGCGATTCTGGTCAGTCTATACTTGGGGCTACTTCAATAGCACACAAACCATCGCGATAGAACTTGGAACTACATTATTGTGCCAAGTTTCAAAGAGCTAGCACAAACCGTGTTTTATTTAGAATTCCAACTACATGTATCCATATAGGAGAAAACAGAGTGAAACCTAAACATGAAAACGGTTTCTGCAAAGGAACGGTTTAACGTAAAAGAACGAAATTGAGTGAGCCAAGTGGG
>NW_027551939.1:0-62038 GCF_045843805.1 Urocitellus parryii | reverse complement strand
TGTTTTCCTCCTAATATGGATACATGTAGTTGGAACTCTAAATCAAACACGGTTTGTGCTAGCTCTTTGAAACTTGGCACAATAATGTAGTTCCAATTCTATCACGACGGTTGGTGTCCTATTGAAGTACCCCAAGGAGAGACTAACGAGAATCACTTTCATTGAATTTGGTTGCCAAGCTTCCAAAAAACTACGAGTTTCCTGAAATCTCAGCAAACATTTTTTCTCCCAATCTTTATGATACTTCCATTTAATGATCAGTACACCAATCCCACTGGGCTCACCAAATTTCGTTCTTCTAGGTTAAACCATCCTTTGCAGTAACTGTTTTCATGTTTAGGTTTCACTCTGTTTTCTCCTATATGGATACATGTAGTTGGAACTCTAAATCAAACACGGATTGTGCTAGCTCTTTGAAACTTGGCACAATCATGTAGTTCCAAGTTCTATGCCTATGATGTGTCCTATGGAAGTAGCCCCAAGCAGAGACTGAACGAGAATCACTTTCATTGAAAGGGTTGCCAAGCTTACAAAAAACTACGAGTTTCCTGAAATCTAAGCAAACATTTTTTCACCCAATCTTGATGATACTTGCAGGTACTGATCAGGACACCAGTCCCACTTGGCTGGCCAAGTTTCGTTCTTCTAGGTTAAACCGTTCCTTTGCAGTAACCGTTTTCATGTTTAGGTTTCACTCTGTTTTCTCCTATATGGGTACATGTAGTTGGAACTCTAAATCAAACACGGTTTCTGCTAGATCTTTGAAACTTGGCAAAATAATGTAGTTCCAAGTTCTATGGCTATGGATTGTGTCCTATGGAAGTAGCCCCAAGAAGAGACTGACGAGAATCACTTTCATTGAAAGGGTTGCCAAGCTTCCAAAAAACTACGAATTTCCTGAAATCTCAGCAAACATTTTTTCACCCAATCTTGATGATACTTGCAGGTAATGATCAGTACACCAATCCCACTGGGATGACCAAGTTTCCTTCTTCTAGGTTTAACCGTTCCTTTGCAGTAACCGTTTTCATGTTTAGGTTCCACTCTGTTTTCTCCTATATGGATACATGTAGTTGGAACTCTAAATCAAACACGGTTTGTGCTAGCTCTTTGAAACTTGGCACAATAATGTAGTTCCAAGTTCTATGGCTATGGTTTGTGTCCTATGGAAGTAGCCCCAAGCAGAGACTGACGAGAATCACTTTCATTGAAAGGGGTTGCCAAGCTTCCAAAAAAGTACTAGTTTCCTGAAATCATCAAACATTTTTCACCCAGTCTTGATGATACTTGCAGGTAATGATCAGTACACCAGTCACGCTTGGCTCACCAAGTTTCGTTCTTTCTAGGTTAAACGATTCCTTTGCAGTAAACCGTTTTCATGATTAGGTTTCACTAGTTTTCTCCTATATGGATACATGTAGTTGGAACTCTAAATCAAACACGGTTTGTGCTAGCTCTTTGAAACTTGGCACAATAATGTAGTTCCAAGTTCTATCACGATGGTTGGTGTCCTATTGAAGTAGCCCAAAGGAGAGACTAACGAGAATCACTTTCATTGAATTGGGTTGCCAAGCTTCCAAAAAACTACGAGTTTCCTGAAATCTCAGCAAACATTTTTTCTCCCAATCTTTATGATACTTCCATTTAATGATCAGTACACCAATCCCACTGGGCTCACCAAATTTCGTTCTTCTAGGTTAAACCATCCTTTGCAGTAACCGTTTTCATGTTTAGGTTTCACTCTGTTTTCTCCTATATGGATACATGTATTTGGAACTCTAAATCAAACACGGTTTTGTGCTAGCTCTTTGAAACTTGGCACAATCATGTAGTTCCAAGTTCTATGCCTATGATTTGTGTCCTATGGAAGTAGCCCCAATAAGAGACTGACGAGAATCACTTATATTGAAAGGGTTGCCAAGCTTACAAAAACTACGAGATTCCTGAGATCTCAGCAAACATTTTTTCACCCAATCTTGATGATACTTGCAGGTAATGATCAGTACACCAGTCCCCACTTGGCTCACCAAATTTCGTTCTTCTAGGTTAAAACCGTTCCTTTGCAGTCACCGTTTTCATATTTAGGTTTCACTCTGTTTTCTCCTATATGGATACATGTAGTTGGAACTCTAAATCAAACACGGTTTGTGCTAGCTCTTTGAAACTTGGCACAGTAATGTAGTTCCATGTTCTATGGCTATGGTTTGTGTCCTATTGACGTAGCCCCAAGCAGAGACAGACGAGAATCACTTTAATTGAAAGGGTTGCCAAGCTTCCAAAAAAGTACGAGTTTCCTGAAATCTCAGCAAACATTTTTTCACCCAATCTTGATTATAATTCCATTTAATTATTAGTACACCAATCCCACTAGGCTCACCAAATTTCGTTTTTCTAGATTAAACCGTTGCTTTGCAGTAAACTTTTTCATGTTTAGGTTTCACTCTGTTTTCTCCTATATGGATACATGTAGTTGGAACTCTAAATCAAACACGGTTTGTTCTAGCTCTTTTAAACTTGGCACTATAATGTAGTTCCTAGTTCTATGGTTATAGTTTGTGTCCTATGGAAGTAGCCCCAAACAGAGACTGACGAGAATCACTTTCATTGAAAGGGGTTGCCAAGCTTCCAAAATACTACGAGTTTCCTGAAATCTCAGCAAACATTTTTCACCCAATCTTGATGATACTTGCAGGTAATGATCAGTTTACCAGTCCCACTTGGCTCACCAAATTTCGTTCTTCTACATTAAACCGTTCCTTTGCAGTAACCATTTTCATGTTTAGGTTTCCCTCTGTTTTCTCCTATATGGATACATGTAGTTGGAACTCTAAATCAAACACGGTTTCTGCTAGCTCTTTGAAAATTGGCACAATAATGTAGCTCCAAGTACTATGGCTATGGTTTGTGTCCTATGGAAGTAGCCCCAAGCAGAGACTGACGAGAATCACTTTCATTGATGGGGGTTGCCAAGCTTCCAAAAACTACGAGTTTCCTGAAATCATCAAACATTTTTTCACCCAGTCTTGATGATACTTATGGGTAATGATCAGTACACCAGTCACGCCTTGGCTCACCAAATTTCGTTCTTCTAGGTTAAACCGTTCGTTTGCAGTCACCGTTTTCATATTTAGGTTTCACTCTGTTTTCTCCTATATGGATACATGTAGTTGGAACTCTAAATCAAACACGGTTTTGTGCTAGCTCTTTGAAACTTGGCACAGTAATGTAGTTCCAAGTTCTATGGCTATGGTATGTGTCCTATTGACGTAGCCCCAAGCAGAGACAGACGAGAATCACTTTAATTGAAAGGGTTGCCAAGCTTCCAAAAAAGTACGAGTTTCCTGAAATCTCAGCAAACATTTTTTCACCCAATCTTGATTATAATTCCATTTAATTATTAGTACACCAATCCCACTAGGCTCACCAAATTTCGTTTTTCTAGATTAAACCGTTGCTTTGCAGTAAACTTTTTCATGTTTAGGTTTCACTCTGTTTTCTCCTATATGGATACATGTAGTTGGAACTCTAAATCAAACACGGTTTGTTCTAGCTCTTTTAAACTTGGCACTATAATGTAGTTCCTAGTTCTATGGTTATAGTTTGTGTCCTATGGAAGTAGCCCCAAACAGAGACTGACGAGAATCACTTTCATTGAAAGGGGTTGCCAAGCTTCCAAAATACTACGAGTTTCCTGAAATCTCAGCAAACATTTTTTCACCCAATCTTGATGATACTTGCAGGTAATGATCAGTTTACCAGTCCCACTTGGCTCACCAAATTTCGTTCTTCTACATTAAACCGTTCCTTTGCAGTAACCATTTTCATGTTTAGGTTTCCCTCTGTTTTCTCCTATATGGATACATGTAGTTGGAACTCTAAATCAAACACGGTTTCTGCTAGCTCTTTGAAAATTGGCACAATAATGTAGCTCCAAGTACTATGGCTATGGTTTGTGTCCTATGGAAGTAGCCCCAAGCAGAGACTGACGAGAATCACTTTCATTGATGGGGGTTGCCAAGCTTCCAAAAAACTACGAGTTTCCTGAAATCATCAAACATTTTTTCACCCAGTCTTGATGATACTTATGGGTAATGATCAGTACACCAGTCACGCTTGGCTCACCAAATTTCGTTCTTCTAGGTTAAACGATTCCTTTGCAGTAACCGTTTTCATGATTAGGTTTCACTCTGTTTTCTCCTATATGGATACATGTAGTTGGAACTCTAAATCAAACACGGTTTGTGCTAGCTCTTTGAAACTTGGCACAATAATGTAGTTCCAATTCTATCACGACGGTTGGTGTCCTATTGAAGTACCCCAAGGAGAGACTAACGAGAATCACTTTCATTGAATTTGGTTGCCAAGCTTCCAAAAAACTACGAGTTTCCTGAAATCTCAGCAAACATTTTTTCTCCCAATCTTTATGATACTTCCATTTAATGATCAGTACACCAATCCCACTGGGCTCACCAAATTTCGTTCTTCTAGGTTAAACCATCCTTTGCAGTAACTGTTTTCATGTTTAGGTTTCACTCTGTTTTCTCCTATATGGATACATGTAGTTGGAACTCTAAATCAAACACGGTTTGTTCTAGCTCTTTTAAACTTGGCACTATAATGTAGTTCCTAGTTCTATGGTTATAGTTTGTGTCCTATGGAAGTAGCCCCAAACAGACACTGACGAGAATCACTTTCATTGAAAGGGTTGCCAAGCTTACAAAAAACTACGAGATTCCTGAAATCTCAGCAAACATTTTTTCACCCAATCTTGATGATACTTGCAGGTAATGATCAGTACACCAGTCCCACTTGGCTCACCAAATTTTGTTCTTCTAGGTTAAACCGTTCCTTTGCAGTCACCGTTTTCATGTTTAGGTTTCACTCTGTTTTCTCCTATATGGATACATGTAGTTGGAACTCTAAATCAAACACGGTTTATGCTAGCTCTTTGAAACTTGTAACAGTAATGTAGTTCCAAGTTCTATGGCTATGGTTTGTGTCCTATTGACGTAGCCCCAAGCAGAGACAGACGAGAATCACTTTAATTGAAAGGGTTGCCAAGCTTCCAAAAAACTACGAGTTTCCTGAAATCTCAGCAAACATTTTTTCACCCAATCTTGATGATAATTCCATTTAATGATTAGTACACCAATCCCACTAGGCTCACGAAATTTCGTTTTTCTAGGTTAAACCGTTGCTTTGCAGTAAACTTTTTCATGTTTAGGTTTCACTCTGTTTTTTCCTATATGGATACATGTAGTTGGAACTCTAAATCAAACACGGTTTGTGCTAGCTCTTTGAAACTTGGCACAATAATGTAGTTCCAAGTTCTATTTCTATGGTTTGTGTCCTATGGAAGTAGCCCCAAGCAGAGACAGACGAGAATCACTTTCATTGAAAGGGGTTGCCAAGCTTCCAAAAAACTAGGGGTTTCCTGAAATCTCAGCAATCATTTTTTCTCCCACTTTTTATGGTACTTCCATTTAATGATCAGTACACCAATCCCACTTGGCTCACCAAATTTCGTTCTTCTAGGTTAAACCGTTCCTTTGCAGTAACCGTTTTCGTGTTCAGGTATCACTCTGTTTTCTCCTATATGGATACATGTAGTTGGAACTCTAAATCAAACACGGTTTGTGCTAGCTCTTTGAAACTTGGCACAATAATGTAGTTCCACGTTCTACGGATATGGTTTGTGTCCTATGGAAGTAGTCCCAAGCAGAGACTGACGAGAATCACTTTCATTGAAAGGGTTGCCAAGCTTCCAAAATACTACGAGTTTCCTGAAATCTCAGCAAACATTTTTTCACCCAATCTTGATGATACTTGCAGGTGATGATCAGTACACCAGTCCCACTTGGCTCACCAAATTTCGTTCTTCTAGGTTAAACCGTTGCTTTGCAGTAACCGTTTTCAGGTTTAGGTTTCACTCTGTTTTCTCCTATATGGATACATGTAGTTGGAACACTAAATCAAACACGGTTTGTGCTAGCTCTTTGAAACTTGGCACTATAATGTAGTTCCAAGTTCTATGGTTATGGTTTGTGTCCTATGGAACTAGCCCCAAGCAGAGACTGACAAGAATCACTTTCATAGAAAGGGGTTGCCAAGCTTCCAATAAACTACGAGTTTCCTGAAATCTCAGCAAACATTTTTTCACCCAATCTTGATGATACTTGCAGGTAATGATCAGTACACCAGTCCCACTTGGCTGACCAAATTTCGTTCTTCGAGAATAAAACGTTCCTTTGCAGTAACCGTTTTCATGTTTAGGTTTCACTCTGTTTTCTCCTATATGGATACATGTAGTTGGAACTCTAAATCAAACACGGTTTGTGCTAGCTCTTTGAAACTTGGCACAATAATGTAATTTCAAGTTCTATGGCTATGGTTTGTGTCCTATGGAAGTAGCCCCAAGCAGAGACTGACGAGAATCACTTTCATTGAAAGGGGTTTCCAAGCTTCCAGAAAACTACGAGTTTCCTGAAATCTCAGCAATCATTATTTCTCCCAATCTTTATGATACTTCCATTTAATGATCAGTACACCAATCCCACTTGGCTCACCAAATTTCGTTCTTCTAGGTTAAACCGTTCCTTTGCAGTAACCATTTTTATATTTAGGTTTCACTCTGTTTTCTCCTATATGGATACATGTAGTTGGAACTCTAAATCAAACACGGTTTGTGCTAGCTCTTTGAAACTTGGCACAATAATGTAGTTCCAAGTTCTATGGCTATGGTTTGTGTCCTATGGAAGTAGCCCCGAGCAGAGACTGACGAGAATCACTTTCATTGAAAGGGGTTGCCAAGCTTCCAAAATACTACGAGTTTCCTGAAATCTCAGCAAACATTTTTTCACACAATCTTGATGATACTTGCAGGTAATGATCAGTACACCAGTCCCACTTGGCTCACCAAATTTCGTTCTTCTAGTTTAAACCGTTCCTTTGCAGTAAACCTTTTCATGTTTAGCTTACACTCTGTTTTCTCCAATATGGATACATGTAGTTGGAACTCTAAATCAAACACGGTTTGTGCTAGCTCTTTGAAACTGGGCACAATAATGTAGCTCCAAGTTCTATGGCTATGGTTTGTGTCCTATGGAAGTAGCCCCAAGCAGAGACAGACGAGAATCACTTTCATTGAAAGGGGTTTAAAAGCTTCCAAAAAACTACGAGTTTCCTGAAATCTCAGCAATCATTTTTTCTCCCAATTTTATGATACTTCCATTTAATGATCAGTACACCAATCCCACTTGGCTCACCAAATTTCGTTCTTCTAGGTTAAACCTTTGCTTTGCAGTAACCGTTCTCATGTTTAGGTTTCACTCTGTTTTCTCCTATATGGATACATGTATTTGGAACTCTAAATCAAACATGGTTTGTACTAGCTCTTTGAAACTTGGCACAATAATGTAGTTCCACGTTCTATGGCTATGGTTTGTGTCCTATGGAAGTAGTCCCAAGCAGAGACTGACGAGAATCACTTTCATTGAAAGGGGTTGCCAAGCTTCCAAAATACTACGAGTTTCCTGAAATCTCAGCAAACAATTTTTCACCCAATCTTGATGATACTTGCAGGTGATTATCAGTACACCAGTCCCACTTGGCTCACCAAATTTCGTTCTTCTAGGTTAAACCGTTGCTTTGCAGTAACCGTTTTCAGGTTTAGGTTTCACTCTGTTTTCTCCTACATGGATACATGTATTTGGAACACTAAATCAAACACGGTTTGTGCTAGCTCTTTGAAACTTGGCACTATAATGTAGTTCCAAGTTCTATGGTTATGGTTTGTGTCCTATGGAACTAGCCCCAAGCAGAGACTGACAAGAATCACTTTCATAGAAAGGGGTTGCCAAGCTTCCAATAAACTACGAGTTTCCTGAAATCTCAGCAAACATTTTTTCACCCAATCTTGATGATACTTGCAGGTAATGATCAGTACACCAGTCCCACTTGGCTGACCAAATTTCGTTCTTCTAGTTTAAACCGTTCCTTTGCAGTAAACGTTTCATGTTTAGGTTTCACTCTGTTTTCTCCTATATGGATACATGTAGTTGGAACTCTAAATCAAACACGGTTTGTGCTAGCTCTTTGAAACTTGGCACAATAATGTAGTTCCAAGTTCTATGGCTATGGTTTGTGTCCTATGGAAGTATCCCCCAGCAGAAACTGACGAAATCACTTTCATTGAAAGGGGTTGCCAAGCTTCCAAAAAACTACGAGTTTCCTGAAATCTCAGCAATCATTTTTTCTCCCAATTTTTATGGTACTTCCATTTAATGATCAGTACAACAATCCCACTTGGCTCACCAAATTTCGCTCTTCTAGGTTAAACCTTTGCTTTGAAGTAAGCGTTTTCATGTTTAGGTTTCACTCTGTTTTCTCCTATATGAATAAATGTAGTTGGAACTCTAAATCAAACACGGTTTGTGCTAGCTCTTTGAAACTTGGCACAATAATGTAGTTCCAAGTTCTATTGCTATGGTTTGTGTCCTATGGAAGTAGCCCCAAGCAGAGACTGACGAGAATCACTTTCATTGAAAGGGGTTTCCAAGCTTTCAAAAAACTACGAGTTTCCTGAAATCTCAGCAATCATTTTTTCTCCCAATCTTTATGATACTTCCATTTAATGATCAGTACACCAATCCCACTTTTCTCACCAAATTTCGTTCTTCTAGGTTAAACCTTTGCTTTGCAGTAACCGTTCTCATGTTTAGGTTTCACTCTGTTTTCTCCTATATGGATACATGTATTTGGAACTCTAAATCAAACACGGTTTGTGCTAGCTCTTTGAAACTTGGCACAATAATGAAGTTCCAAGTTCTATCGCTATGCTTTGTGTCCTATGGAAGTAGCCCCAAGCAGAGAGTGACGAGAATCACTTTCATTGAAAGGGTTTCCAAGCTTCCAAAAAAGTACGAGTTTCCTGAAATCTCAACAAACATTTTTTCACCCAATCTTGATGATACTTGCAGGTGATGATCAGTACACCAGTCCCACTTGGCTGACCAAATTTCGTTCTTCTAGTTTAAACCGTTCCTTTGCAGTAAACGTTTTCATGTTTAGCTTTCACTCTGTTTTCTCCAATATGGATACATGTAGTTGGAACTCTAAATCAAACACGGTTTGTGCTAGCTCTTTGAAACTTGGCACAATAATGTAGTTCCAAGTTCTATGGCTATGGTTTGTGTCCTATGGAAGTAGCCCCAAGCAGAGACAGACGAGAATCACTTTCATTGAAAGGGGTTTCCACGCTTCCAAAAAACTACGAGTTTCCTGAAATCTCAGCAATCATTTTTTCTCCCAATCTTTATGATACTTCCATTTAATGATCAGTACACCAATCCCACTTGGCTCACCAAATTTCGTTCTTCTAGGTTAAACCTTTGCTTTCCAGTAACCGTTCTCATGTTTAGGTTTCACTCTGTTTTCTCCTATATGGATACATGTATTTGGAACTCTAAATCAAACACGGTTTGTACTAGCTCTTTGAAACTTGGAACAATTATGTAGTTCCACGTTATATGGCTATGGGTTGTGTCCTATGGAAGTAGTCCCAAGCAGAGACTGACGAGAATCACTTTCATTGAAAGGGGTTGCCAAGCTTCCCAAAATCTACGAGTTTCCTGAAATCTCAGCAAACAATTTTTCACCCAATCTTGATGATACTTGCAGGTGATGATCAGTACACCAGTCCCACTTGGCTCACCAAATTTCGTTCTTCTAGGTTAAACCGTTGCTTTGCAATAACCGTTTTCAGGTTTAGGTTTCACTCTGTTTTCTCCTATATGGATACATGTAGTTGGACCACTAAATCAGTTTGATAACACGGTTTGTGCTAGCTCTTTGAAACTTGGCACAATAATGTAGTTCCAAGTTCTATGGTTATGGTTTGTGTCCTATGGAACTAGCCCCAAGCAGAGACTGACAAGAATCACTTTCATAGAAAGGGGTTGCCAAGCTTCCAATAAACTACGAGTTTCCTGAAATCTCAGCAAACATTTTTTCACCCAATCTTGATGATACTTGCAGGTAATGATCAGTGCACCAGTCCCACTTGGCTCACCAAATTTCGTTCTTCTAGTTTAAACCGTTCCTTTGCAGTAAACGTTTTCATGTTTAGGTTTCACTCTGTTTTCTCCTATATGGATACAAGTAGTTGGAACTCTAAATCAAACACGGTTTGTGCTAGCTCTTTGAAACCGGCACAATAATGTAGTTCCAAGTTCTATGGCTATTGTTTGTGTCCTATGGAAGTAGCCCCCAGCAGAAACTGACGAGAATCACTTTCATTGAAAGGGGTTGCCAAGCTTCCAAAAAACTACGAGTTTCCTGAAATCTCAGCAATCATTTTTTTCTCCCAATCTTTATGATACTTCCATTTAATGATCAGTACACCAATCCCACTTGGCTCACCAAATTTCGTTCTTCTAGGTTAAACCTTTGCTTTGAAGTAACCGTTTTCATGTTTAGGTTTCACTCTGTTTTCTCCTATATTAATACATGTAGTTGGAACGCTAAATCAAACACGGTTTGTGCTAGCTCTTTGAAACTTGGCACAATAATGTAGTTCCAAGTTCTATGGCTATGGTTTGTGTCCTATGGAAGTAGCCCCAAGCAGAGACTGACGAGAATCACTTTCATTGAAAGGGGTTTCCAAGCTTCCAAAAAACTACGAGTTTCCTGAAATCTCAGCAATCATTTTTTCTCCCAATCTTTATGATACTTCCATTTAATGATCAGTACACCAATCCCACTTGGCTCACCAAATTTCGTTCTTCTAGATTAAAACGTTCCTTTGCAGTAACCGTTTTCATGTTGAGGTTTCACTCTGTTTTCTCCTATATGGATACATGTAGTTGGAACTCTAAATCAAACACGGTTTGTGCTAGCTCTTTGAAAGTTGGCACAATAATGTAATTCCAAGTTCTATTGCTATGGTTTGTGTCCTATGGGAGTAGCCCAAAGCAGAGACTGACGAGAATCACTTTCATTGAAAGGGGTTTCCAAGCTTCCAAAAAACTACGAGTTTCCTGAAATCTCAGCAATCATTTTTTCTCCCAATCTTTATGATACTTCCATTTAATGATCAGTACACCAATCCCACTTGGCTCACCAAATTTCGTTCTTCTAGATTAAAACGTTCCTTTGCAGTAACCGTTTTCATGTTGAGGTTTCACTCTGTTTTCTCCTATATGGATACATGTAGTTGGAACTCTAAATCAAACACGGTTTGTGCTAGCTCTTTGAAACTTGGCACAATAATGAAGTTCCAAGTTCTATCACTATGGTTTGTGTCCTATGGAAGTAGCCCCAAGCAGAGACTGACGAGAATCACTTTCATTGAAAGGGGTTTCCAAGCTTCCAAAAAAGTACGAGTTTCCTGAAATCTCAACAAACATTTTTTCACCCAATCTTGATGATACTTGCAGGTAATGATCAGTACACCAGTCCCACTTGGCTGACCAAATTTCGTTCTTCTAGTTTAAACCGTTCCTTTGCAGTAAACGTTTTCATGTTTAGCTTTCACTCTGTTTTCTCCAATATGGATACATGTAGTTGAAACTCTAAATCAAACACGGTTTGTGCTAGCTCTTTGAAACTTGGCACAATAATGTAGTTCCAAGTTCTATGGCTATGGTTTGTGTCCTATGGAAGTAGCCCCAAGCAGAGACAGACGAGAATCACTTTCATTGAAAGGGGTTTCCACGCTTCCAAAAAACTACGAGTTTCCTGAAATCTCAGCAATCTTTTTTTCTCCCAATCTTTATGATACTTCCATTTAATGATCAGTACACCAGTCCCACTTGGCTCACCAAATTTCGTTCTTCTAGATTAGAACGTTCCTTTGCAGTAACCGTTTTCATGTTTAGGTTTCACTCTGTTTTATCCTATATGGATACATGTAGTTGGAACTCTAAATCAAACACGGTTTGTGCTAGCTCTTTGAAACTTGGCACAATAATGAAGTTCCAAGTTCTATCGCTATGGTTTGTGTCCTATGGAAGTAGCCCCAAGCAGAGACTGACGAGAATCACTTTCATTGAAAGGGGTTTCCAAGCTTCCAAAAAACCACGAGTTTCCTGAAATCTCAGCAATCATTTTTTCTCCCAATATTTATGATACTTCCATTTAATGATCAGTACACCAATCCCACTTGGCTCACCAAATTTCGTTCTTCTAGGTTAAACCGTTCCTTTGCAGTAACCGTTTTCATATTTAGGTTTCACTCTGTTTTCTCCTATATGGATACATGTAGTTGGAACTCTAAATCAAACACGGTTTGTGCTAGCTCTTTGAAACTTGGCACAATAATGTAGTTCCAAGTTCTTTGTCTATGGTTTGTGTCCTATGGAAGTAGCCCCAAGCAGAGACTGACGAGAATCACTTTCATTGAAAGGGGTTGCCAAGCTTCCGAAAAAGTACGAGTTTCCTGAAATCTCAGCAATCATTTTTTCTCCCAATATTTATGATACTTCCATTTAATGATCAGTACACCAATCCCACTTGGCTCACCAAATTTCGTTCTTCTAGGTTAAACCGTTCCTTTGCAGTAACCGTTTTCATATTTAGGTTTCACTCTGTTTTCTCCTATATGGATACATGTAGTTGGAACTCTAAATCAAACACGGTTTGTGCTAGCTCTTTGAAACTTGGCACAATAATGTAGTTCCAAGTTCTTTGTCTATGGTTTGTGTCCTATGGAAGTAGCCCCAAGCAGAGACTGACGAGAATCACTTTCATTGAAAGGGGTTGCCAAGCTTCCGAAAAAGTACGAGTTTCCTGAAATCTCAGCAAACATTTTTCAGAAAATCTTGATGATACTTGCCGGTGATGATCAGTACACCAGTCCCACTTGGCTCACCAAATTTCGTTCTTCTAGGTTAAACCGTTGCTTTGCAGTAACCATTTTCAGGTTTAGGTTTCACTCTGTTTTCTCCTATATGGATACATGTAGTTGGTACACTAAATCAAACACGGTTTGTGCTAGCTCTTTGAAACTTGGCACTATAATGTAGTTCCAAGTTCTATGGTTATGGTTTGTGTCCTATGGAACTAGCCCCAAGCAGAGACTGACAACAATCACTTTCATAGAAAGGGGTTGCCAAGCTTCCAATAAACTACGAGTTTCCTGAAATCTCAGCAAACATTTTTTCACCCAATCTTGATGATACTTGCAGGTAATGATCAGTACACCAGTCCCACTTGGCTGACCAAATTTCGTTCTTCTAGTTTAAACCGTTCCTTTGCAGTAAACGTTTTCATGTTTAGGTTTCACTCTGTTTTCTCCTATATGGATACATGTAGTTGGAACTCTAAATCAAACACGGTTTGTGCTAGCTCTTTGAAACTTGGCACAATAATGTAGTTCCAAGTTCTATGGATATGGTTTGTGTCCTATGGAAGTAGCCCCCAGCATAAACTGACGAGAATCACTTTCATTGAAAGGGGTTGCCAAGCTTCCAAAAAACTACGAGTTTCCTGAAATCTCAGCAATCATTTTTTCTCCCAATTTTTATGGTACTTCCATTTAATGATCAGTACACCAATCCCACTTGGCTCACCAAATTTCGTTCTTCTAGGTTAAACCTTTGCTTTGAAGTAACCGTTTTCATGTTTAGATTTCACTCTGTTTTCTCCTATATGAATACATGTAGTTGGAACTCTAAATCAAACACGGTTTGTGCTAGCTCTTTGAAACTTGGCACAATAATGTAGTTCCAAGTTCTATGGCTATGGTTTGTGTCCTATGGAAGTAGCCCCCAAGCAGAGACTGACGAGAATCACTTTCATTGAAGTGGTTTCCAAGCTTCCAAAAAACTACGAGTTTCCTGAAATCTCAGCAATCATTTTTTCTCCCAATCTTTATGATACTTCCATTTAATGATCAGTACACCAATCCCACTTTTCTCACCAAATTTCGTTCTTCTAGGTTAAACCTTTGCTTTGCAGTAACCGTTCTCATGTTTAGGTTTCACTCTGTTTTCTCCTATATGAATACATGTAGTTGGAACTCTAAATCAAACACGGTTTTGTGCTAGCTCTTTGAAACTTGGCACAATAATGTAGTTCCAAGTTCTATGGCTATGGTTTGTGTCCTATGGAAGTAGTCCCAAGCAGAGACTGACGAGAATCACTTTCATTGAACGGGGTTGCCTAGCTTCCAAAATACTACGAGTTTCCTGAAATCTCAGCAAACATTTTTTCACCCAATCTTGATGATACTTGCAGGTGATGATCAGTACACCAGTCCCACTTGGCTCACCAAATTTCGTTCCTCTAGAATAAAACGTGCCTTTGCAGTAACCGTTTTCATGTTTAGGTTTCACTCTGTTTTCTCCTATATGGATACATGTAGTTGGAACTCTAAATCAAACACGGTTTGTGCTAGCTCTTTGAAACTTGGCACAATAATGAAGTTCCAAGTTCTTTCGCTATGGTTTGTGTCCTATGGAAGTAGCCCCAAGCAGAGACTGACGAGAATCACTTTCATTGAAAGGGGTTTCCAAGCTTCCAAAAAAGTACGAGTTTCCTGAAATCTCAACAAACATTTTTTCACCCAATCTTGATGATACTTGCAGGTAATGATCAGTACACCAGTCCCACTTGGCTGACCAAATTTCGTTCTTCTAGTTTAAACCGTTCCTTTGCCGTAAACGTTTTCATGTTTAGCTTTCACTCTGTTTTCTCCTATATGGATACATGTAGTTGGAAATCTAAACCAAACACGGGTTGTGCTAGCTCTTTGAAACTTGGCACAATAATGTAGTTCCAAGTTCTATGGCTATGGTTTGTGTCCTATGGAAGTAGCCCCAAGCAGAGACAGACGAGAATCACTTTCATTGAAAGGGGTTGCCAAGCTTCCAAAAAACTAGGGGTTTCCTGAAATCTCAGCAATCATTTTTTCTCCCACTTTTTATGGTACTTCCAATTAATGATCAGTACACCAATCCCACTTGGCTCACCAAATTTCGTTCTTCTAGGTTAAACCGTTCCCTTGCAGTAACCGTTTTCATGTTTAGGTTTCACTCTGTTTTCTCCTATATGGATACATGTATTTGGAACTCTAAATCAAACACGGTTTGTGCTAGCTCTTTTAAAGTTGGCACAATAATGTAGTTCCACGTTCTATGGTTATGGTTTGTGTCCTATGGAACTAGCCCCAAGCAGAGACTGACAAGAATCACTTTCATAGAAAGGGGTTGCCAAGCTTCCAATAAACTACGAGTTTCCTGAAATCTCAGCAAACATTTTTTCACCCAATCTTGATGATACTTGCAGGTAATGATCAGTACACCAGTCCCACTTGGCTGACCAAATTTCGTTCTTCTAGTTTAAACCGTTCCTTTGCAGTAAACGTTTTCATGTTTAGGTTTCACTCTGTTTTCTCCTATATGGATACATGTAGTTGGAACTCTAAATCAAACACGGTTTGTGCTAGCTCTTTGAAACTTGGCACAATAATGTAGTTCCAAGTTCTATGGATATGGTTTGTGTCCTATGGAAGTAGCCCCCAGCAGAAACTGACGAGAATCACTTTCATTGAAAGGGGTTGCCAAGCTTCCAAAAAACTACGAGTTTCCTGAAATCTCAGCAATCATTTTTTCTCCCAATTTTTATGGTACTTCCATTTAATGATCAGTACACCAATCCCACTTTTCTCACCAAATTTCGTTCTTCTAGGTTAAACCTTTGCTTTGCAGTAACCGTTCTCATGTTTAGGTTTCACTCTGTTTTCTCCTATATGGATAAATGTATTTGGAACTCTAAATCAAACACGGTTTGTGCTAGCTCTTTGAAACTTGGCACAATAATGTAGTTCCAAGTTCTATGGCTATGGTTTGTGTCCTATGGAAGTAGTCCCAAGCAGAGACTGACGAGAATCACTTTTATTGAAAGGGGTTGCCAAGCTTCCAAAATACTACGAGTTTCATGAAATCTCAGCAAACATTTTTTCACCCAATCTTGATGATACTTGCAGGTGATGATCAGTACACCAGTCCCACTTGGCTCACCAAATTTCGTTCCTCTAGAATAAAACGTTCCTTTGCAGTAACCGTTTTCATGTTTAGGTTTCACTCTGTTTTCTCCTATATGGATACATGTAGTTGGAACTCTAAATCAAACACGGTTTGTGCTAGCTCTTTGAAACTTGGCACAATAATGAAGTTCCAGGTTCTTTAGCTATGGTTTGTGTCCTATGGAAGTAGCCCCATGTAGAGACTGACGAGAATCACTTTCATTGAAAGGGGTTTCCAAGCTTCCAAAAAAGTACGAGTTTCCTGAAATCTCAACAAACATTTTTTCACCCAATCTTGATGATACTTGCAGGTAATGATCAGTACACCAGTCCCACTTGGCTGACCAAATTTCGTTCTTCTAGTTTAAACCGTTCCTTTGCAGTAAACGTTTTCATGTTTAGCATTCACTCTGTTTTCTCTAATATGGATACATGTAGTTGGAACTCTAAATCAAACATGGTTTGTGCTAGCTCTTTGAAACTTGGCACAATAATGTAGTTCCAAGTTCTATGGCTATGGTTTGTGTCCTATGGAAGTAGCCCCAAGCAGAGACAGACGAGAATCACTTTCATTGAAAGGGGTTTCCACGCTTCCAAAAAACTACGAGTTTCCTGAAATCTCAGCAATCATTTTTTCTCCCAATCTTTATGATACTTCCATTTAATGATCAGTACACCAGTCCCACTTGGCTCACCAAATTTCGTTCTTCTAGATTAGAACGTTCCTTTGCAGTAACCGTTTCATGTTTAGGTTTCACTCTGTTTTCTCCTATATGGATACATGTAGTTGGAACTCTAAATCAAACACGGTTTGTGCTAGCTCTTTGAAACTTGGCACAATAATGAAGTTCCAAGTTCTATGGCTATGGTTTGTGTCCTATGGAAGTAGCCCCAAGCAGAGACAGACGAGAATCACTTTCATTGAAAGGGGTTGCCAAGCTTCCAAAAAACTAGGGGTTTCCTGAAATCTCAGCAATCATTTTTTCTCCCACTTTTTATGGTACTTCCATTTAATGATCAGTACACCAATCCCACTTGGCTCACCAAATTTCGTTCTTCTAGGTTAAACCGTTCCTTTGCAGTAACCGTTTTCATGTTTAGGTTTCACTCTGTTTTCTCCTATATGGATACATGTATTTGGAACTCTAAATCAAACACGGTTTGTGCTAGCTCTTTTAAACTTGGCACAATAATGTAGTTCCAGGTTCTATGGCTATGGTTTGTGTCCTATGGACGTAGTCCCAAGCAGAGACTGACGAGAATCACTTTCATTGAAAGGGGTTGCCAAGCTTCCAAAATACTACGAGTTTCCTGAAATCTCAGCAAACAATTTTTCACCCAATCTTGATGATACTTGCAGGTGATGATCAGTACACCAGTCCCACTTGGCTCACCAAATTTCGTTCTTCTAGGTTAAACCGTTGCTTTGCAGTAACCGTTTTCAGGTTTAGGTTTCACTCTGTTTTCTCCTATATAGATACATGTAGTTGGAACACTAAATCAAACACGGTTTGTGCTAGCTCTTTGAAACTTGGCACTATAATGTAGTTCCAAGTTCTATGGTTATGGTTTGTGTCCTATGGAACTAGCCCCAAGCAGAGACTGACAAGAATCACTTTCATAGAAACGGGTTGCCAAGCTTCCAATAAACTACGAGTTTCCTGAAATCTCAGCAAATATTTTTTCACCCAATCTTGATGATACTTGCAGGTAATGATCAGTACACCAGTCCCACTTGGCTGACCAAATTTCGTTCTTCTAGTTTAAACCGTTCCTTTGCAGTAAACGTTTTCATGTTTAGGTTTCACTCTGTTTTCTCCTATATGGATACATGTAGTTGGAACTCTAAATCAAACACGGTTTGTGCTAGCTCTTTGAAACTTGGCACAATAATGTAGTTCCAAGTTCTATGGATATGGTTTGTGTCCTATGGAAGTAGCCCCCAGCAGAAACTGACGAGAATCACTTTCATTGAAAGGGATTGCCAAGCTTCCAAAAAACTACGAGTTTCCTGAAATCTCAGCAATCATTTTTTCTCCCAATTTTTATGGTACTTCCATTTAATGATCAGTACACCAATCCCACTTGGCTCACCAAATTTCGTTCTTCTAGGTTAAACCTTTGCTTTTAAGTAACCGTTTTCATGTTTAGGTTTCACTCTGTTTTCTCCTATATGAATACATGTAGTTGGAACGCTAAATCAAACACGGTTTGTGCTAGCTTTTGAAACTTGGCACAATAATGCAGTTCCAAGTTCTATGGCTATGGTTTGTGTCCTATGGAAGTAGCCCCAAGCAGAGACTGACGAGAATCACTTTCATTGAAAGGGGTTTCCAAGCTTCCAAAAAACTACGAGTTTCCTGAAATCTCAGCAATCATTTTTTCTCCCAATCTTTATGATACTTCCATTTAATGATCAGTACACCAATCCCACTTTTCTCACCAAATTTCGTTCTTCTAGGTTAAACCTTTGCTTTGCAGTAACCGTTCTCATGTTTAGGTTTCACTCTGTTTTCTCCTATATGGATAAATGTATTTGGAACTCTGAATCAAACACGGTTTGTGCAAGCTCTTTGAAACTTGGCACAATAATGTAGTTCCAAGTTCTATGGCTATGGTTTGTGTCCTATGGAAGTAGTCCCAAGCAGAGACTGACCAGAATCACTTTCATTGAAAGGGGTTGCCAAGCTTCCAAAATACTACGAGTTTCCTGAAATCTCAGCAAACATTTTTTCACCCAATCTTGATGATACTTGCAGGTGATGATCAGTACACCAGTCCCACTTGTCTCACCAAGTTTCGTTCTTCTAGGTTAAAACGTTCCTTTGCAGTAACCGTTTTCATGTTTAGGTTTCACTCTGTTTTCTCCTATATGGATACATGTAGTTGGAACTCTAAATCAAACACGGTTTGTGCTAGCTCTTTGAAACTTGGCACAATAATGAAGTTCCAAGTTCTTTCGCTATGGTTTGTGTCCTATAGAAGTAGCCCCAAGCAGAGACTGACGAGAATCACTTTCATTGAAAGGGGTTCCAAGCTTCCAAAAAAGTACGAGTTTCCTGAAATCTCAACAAACATTTTTTCACCCAATCTTGATGATACTTGCAGGTAATGATCAGTACACCAGTCCCACTTGGCTGACGAAATTTCGTTCTTCTAGTTTAAACCGTTCCTTTGCAGTAAACGTTTTCATGTTTAGCATTCACTCTGTTTTCTCTAATATGGATACATGTAGTTGGAACTCTAAATCAAACACGGTTTGTGCTAGCTCTTTGAAACTTGGCACAATAATGTAGTTCCAAGTTCTATGGCTATGGTTTGTGTCCTATGGAAGTAGCCCCAAGCAGAGACAGACGAGAATCACTTTCATTGAAAGGGGTTTCCACGCTTCCAAAAAACTACGAGTTTCCTGAAATCTCAGCAATCATTTTTTCTCCCAATCTTTATGATACTTCCATTTAATGATCAGTACACCAGTCCCACTTGGCTCACCAAATTTCGTTCTTCTAGATTAGAACGTTCCTTTGCAGTAACCGTTTTCATGTTTAGGTTTCACTCTGTTTTCTCCTATATGGATACATGTAGTTGGAACTCTAAATCAAACACGGTTTGTGCTAGCTCTTTGAAACTTGGCACAATAATGAAGTTCCAAGTTCTATCGCTATGGTTTGTGTCCTATGGAAGTAGCCCCAAGCAGAGACTGACGAGAATCACTTTCATTGAAAGGGGTTTCCAAGCTTCCAAAAAACCACGAGTTTCCTGAAATCTCAGCAATCATTTTTTCTCCCAATATTTATGATACTTCCATTTAATGATCAGTACACCAATCCCACTTGGCTCACCAAATTTCGTTCTTCTAGGTTAAACCTTTCCTTTGCAGTAACCGTTTTCATATTTAGGTTTCACTCTGTTTTCTCCTATATGGATACATGTAGTTGGAACTCTAAATCAAACACGGTTTGTGCTAGCTCTTTGAAACTTGGCACAATAATGTAGTTCCAAGTTCTTTGGCTATGGTTTGTGTCCTATGGAAGTAGCCCCAAGCAGAGACTGACGAGAATCACTTTCATTGAAAGGGGTTGCCAAGCTTCCAAAAAAGTACGAGTTTCCTGAAATCTCAACAAACATTTTTTCACCGAATCTTGATGATACTTGCAGGTAATGATCAGTACTCCAGTCCCACTTGGCTGACCAAATTTCGTTCTTCTGGTTTAAACCGTTCCTTTGCAGTAAACGTTTTCATGTTTAGCATTCACTCTGTTTTCTCTAATATGGATACATGTAGTTGGAACTCTAAATCAAACACGGTTTGTGCTAGCTCTTTGAAACTTGGCACAATAATGTAGTTCCAAGTTCTATGGCTATGGTTTGTGTCCTATGGAAGTAGCCCCAAGCAGAGACAGACGAGAATCACTTTCATTGAAAGGGGTTGCCAAGCTTCCAAAAAACTAGGGGTTTCCTGAAATCTCAGCAATCATTTTTTCTCCCACTTTTTATGGTACTTCCATTTAATGATCAGTACACCAATCCCACTTGGCTCACCAAATTTCGTTCTTCTAGGTTAAACCGTTCCTTTGCAGTAACCGTTTTCATGTTGAGGTTTCACTCTGTTTTCTCCTATATGGATACATGTATTTGGAACTCTAAATCAAACACGGTTTGTGCTAGCTCTTTTAAAGTTGGCACAATAATGTAGTTCCACGTTCTATGGCTATGGTTTGTGTCCTATGGACGTAGTCCCAAGCAGAGACTGACGAGAATCACTTTCATTGAAAGGGGTTGCCAAGCTTCCAAAATACTACGAGTTTCCTGAAATCTCAGCAAACATTTTTTCACCCAATCTTGATGATACTTGCAGGTGATGATCAGTACACCAGTCCCACTTGGCTCACCAAATTTCGTTCTTCTAGGTTAAACCGTTGCTTTGCAGTACCCGTTTTCATGTTTAGGTTTCACTCTGTTTTCTCCTATATAGATACATGTAGTTGGAACACTAAATCAAACACGGTTTGTGCTAGCTCTTTGAAACTTGGCACTATAATGTAGTTCCAAGTTCTATGGTTATGGTTTGTGTCCTATGGAACTAGCCCCAAGCAGAGACTGACAAGAATCACTGTCATAGAAAGGGGTTGCCAAGCTTCCAATAAACTACGAGTTTCCTGAAATCTCAGCAAACATTTTTTCACCCAATCTTGATGATACTTGCAGGTAATGATCAGTACACCAGTCCCACTTGGCTGACCAAATTTCGTTCTTCTAGTTTAAACCGTTCCTTTGCAGTAAACGTTTTCATGTTTAGGTTTCACTCAGTTTTCTCCTATATGGATACATGTAGTTGCAACTCTAAATCAAACACGGTTTGTGCTAGCTCTTTGAAACTTGGCACAATAATGTAGTTCCAAGTTCTATGGATATGGTTTGTGTCCTATGGAAGTAGCCCCCAGCAGAAACTGACGAGAATCACTTTCATTGAAAGGGGTTGCCAAGCTTCCAAAAAACTACGAGTTTCCTGAAATCTCAGCAATCATTTTTTCTCCCAATTTTTATGGTACTTCCATTTAATGATCAGTACACCAATCCCACTTGGCTCACCAAATTTCGTTCTTCTAGGTTAAACCTTTGCTTTTAAGTAACCGTTTTCATGTTTAGGTTTCACTCTGTTTTCTCCTATATGAATACATGTAGTTGGAACAGTAAATCAAACACGGTTTGTGCTAGCTCTTTGAAACTTGGCACAATAATGTAGTTCCAAGATCTATGGCTATGGTTTGTGTCCTATGGAAGTAGCCCCAAGCAGAGACTGACGAGAATCACTTTCATTGAAAGGGGTTTCCAAGCTTCCAAAAAACTACGAGTTTCCTGAAATCTCAGCAATTTTTTTCTCCCAATCTTTATGATACTTCCATTTAATGATCAGTACACCAATCCCACTTTTCTCACCAAATTTCGTTCTTCTAGGTTAAACCTTTGCTTTGCAGTAACCGTTCTCATGTTTAGGTTTCACTCTGTTTTCTCCTATATGGATAAATGTATTTGGAACTCTAAATCAAACACGGTTTGTGCTAGCTCTTTGAAACTTGGCACAATAATGTAGTTCCACGATCTATGCTATGGTTTGTGTCCTATGGAAGTAGTCCCAAGCAGAGACTGACGAGAATCACTTTCATTGAAAGGGGTTGCCAAGCTTCCAAAATACTACGAGTTTCCTGAAATCTCAGCAAACATTTTTTCACCCAATCTTGATGATACTTGCAGGTGATGATCAGTACACCAGTCCCAATTGGCTCACCAAATTTCGTTCCTCTAGAATAAAACGTTCCTTTGCAGTAACCGTTTTCATGTTTAGCTTTCACTCTGATTTCTCCAATATGGATACATGTAGTTGGAACTCTAAATCAAACACGGTTTGTGCTAGCTCTTTGAAACTTGGCACAATAATGTAGTTCCAAGTTCTATGGCTATGGTTTGTGTCCTATGGAAGTAGCCCCAAGCAGAGACAGACGAGAATCACTTTCATTGAAAGGGGTTTCGACGCTTCAAAAAACTACGAGTTTCCTGAAATCTCAGCAATCATTTTTCTCCCAATCTTTATGATACTTCCATTTAATGATCAGTACACCAATCCCACGTGGCTCACCAAATTTCGTTCTTCTAGGTTAAACCTTTGCTTTGCAGTAACCGTTCTCATGTTTAGGTTTCACTCTGTTTTCTCCTATATGGATACATGTATTTGGAACTCTAAATCAAACAAGGTTTGTGTTAGCTCTTTGAAACTTGGCACAATAATGTAGTTCCAAGTTCAATGGCTATGGTTTGTGTCCTATGGAAGTAGCCCCAAGCAGAGACTGACGAGAATCACTTTCATTGAAAGGGGTTGCCAAGCTTCCAAAATACTACGAGTTTCCTGAAATCTCAACAAACATTTTTCACTCAATCTTGATGATACTTGCAGGTAATGATCAGTACTCCAGTCCCACTTGGCTCACCAAATTTCGTTCTTCTGGTTTAAACGTCCCTTTGCAGTAACCGTTTTCATGTTTAGGTTTCACTCTGTTTTCTCCTATATGGATACATGTAGTTGGAACTCTAAATCAAACACGGTTTGTGCTAGCTCTTTGAAACTTGGCACAATAATGTAGTTCCAAGTTCTATGGCTATGGTTTGTGTCCTATGGAAGTAGTCCCAAGCAGAGACTGACGAGAATCACTTTCATTGAAAGGGGTTGCCAAGCTTCCAAAATACTACGAGTTTCCTGAAAACTAAGCAAACATTTTTTCACCCAATCTTGATGATACTTGCAGGTGATGATCAGTACACCAGTCCCACTTGGCTCCCCAAATTTCGTTCTTCTAGGTTAAACCGTTGCTTTGCAGTAACCGTTTTCAGGTTTAGGTTTCACTCTGTTTTCTCCTATATGGATACATGTAGTTGGAACACTAAATCAAACACGGTTTGTGCTAGCTCTTTGAAACTTGGCACTATAATGTAGTTCCAAGTTCTATGGTTATGGTTTGTGTCCTATGGAACTAGCCCCAAGCAGAGACTGACAAGAATCACTTTCATAGAAAGGGGTTGCCAAGCTTCCAATAAACTACGAGTTTCCTGAAATCTCTGCAAACATTTTTTCACCCAATCTTGATGATACTTGCAGGTAATGATCAGTACACCAGTCCCACTTGGCTCACCAAATTTCGTTCTTCTAGTTTAAACCGTTCCTTTGCAGTAAACGTTTTCATGTTTAGGTTTCACTCTGTTTTCTCCTATATGGATACATGTAGTTGGAACTCTAAATCAAACACGGTTTGTGCTAGCCCTTTGTAACTTGGCACAATAATGTAGTTCCAAGTTCTATGGCTATGGTTGTGTCCTATGGAAGCAGCCCCCAGCAGAAACTGACGGGAATCACTTTGATTGAAAGGGGTTGCCAAGCTTCCAAAATACTACGAGTTTCCTGAAATCTCAGCAAACATTTTTTCACCGAATCTTGATGATACTTGCAGGTGATGATCAGTACACCAGTCCAACTTGGCTCACCAAATTTCGTTCTTCTCGAATAAAACGTTCCTTTGCAGTAACCGTTTTCATGTTTAGGTTTCACTCTGTTTTCTCCTATATGGATACATGTGGTTGGAACTCTAAATCAAACACGGTTTGTGCTAGCTCTTTGAAACTTGGCACAATAATGTAATTCCAAGTTGTATGGCTATGGTTTGTGTCCTATGGAAGTAGCCCCAAGCAGAGACTGACGAGAATCACTTTCATTGAAAGGGGTTTCCAAGCTTCCAAAAAACTACGAGTTTCCTGAAATCTCAGCAATCATTTTTTCTCCCAATCTTTATGATACTTCCATTTAATGATCAGTACACCAATCCCACTTGGCTCACCAAATTTCGTTCTTCTAGGTTAAACCGTTCCTTTGCAGTAACCGTTTTCATATTTAGGTTTCACTCTGTTTTCTCCTGTATGGATACATGTATTTGGAACTCTAAATCAAACACGGTTTGTGCTAGCTCTTTGAAACTTGGCACAATAATGTAGTTCCAAGATCTATGGCTATGGTTTGTGTCCTATGGAAGTAGTCCCAAGCAGAGACTGACGAGAATCACTTTCATTGAAAGGGGTTGCCAAGCTTCCAAAATACTACGAGTTTCCTGAAATCTCAGCAAATATTTTTTCACCCAATTTGATGATACTTGCAGGTGATGATCAGTACACCAGTCCCACTTGGCTCACCAAATTTCGTTCTTCTAGATTAGAACGTTCCTTTGCAGTACCCGTTTTCATGTTTAGGTTTCACTCTGTTTTCTCCTATATGGATACATGTAGTTGGAACTCTAAATCAAACACGGTTTGTGCTAGCTCTTTGAAACTTGGCACAATAATGAAGTTCCAAGTTCTATCGCTATGGTTTGTGTCCTATGGAAGTAGCCCCAAGCAGAGACTGACGAGAATCACTTTCATTGAAAGGGGTTTAAAAGCTTCCAAAAAACTACGAGTTTCCTGAAATTTCAGCAATCATTTTTTCTCCCAATATTTATGATACTTCCATTTAACGATCAGTACACCAATCCCACTTGGCTCACCAAATTTCGTTCTTCTAGGTTAAACCGTTGCTTTGCAGTAACCGTTTTCAGGTTTCGGTTTCACTCTGTTTTCTCCTATATGGATACATGTAGTTGGAACACTAAATCAAACACGGTTTGTGCTAGCTCTTTGAAACTTGGCACTATAATGTATTTCCAAGTTCTATGGTTATGGTTTGTGTCCTATGGAACTAGCCCCAAGCAGAGACTGACAAGAATCACTTTCATTGAAAGGGGTTGCCAAGCTTCCAATAAACTACGAGTTTCCTGAAATCTCAGCAAACATTTTTTCACCCAATCTTGATGATACTAGCAGGTAATGATCAGTACACCAGTCCCACTTGGCTGACCAAATTTCGTTCTTCTGGTTTAAACCGTTCCTTTGCAGTAAACGTTTTCATGTTTAGCTTTCACTCTATTTTCTCCTATATGGATACATGTAGTTGGAACTCTAAATCAAACACGGTTTGTGCTAGCTCTTTGAAACTTGGCACACTAATGTATTTCCAAGTTCTATGGCTATGGTTTGTGTCCTATGGACGTAGCCCCAAGCAGAGACTGACGAGAATCACTTTCATTGAAAGGGGTTGCCAAGCTTCCAAAAAACTACGAGTTTCCGGAAATCTCAGCAATCATTTTTTCTCCCAATTTTTATGGTACTTCCATTTAATGATCAGTACACCAATCCCACTTGGCTCAGCAAATTTCGTTCTTCTAGGTTAAACCTTTGCTTTGCAGTAAACGCTTTCATGTTTAGGTTTCACTCTGTTTTCTCCTATATGAATACATGTAGTTGGAACTCTTAATCAAACACGGTTTCTGCTAGCTCTTTGAAACTTGGCAAAAAAATGTAGTTCCAAGTTCTATGGCTATGGTTTGTGTCCTATGGAAGTAGCCCCAAGCAGAGACTGACGAGATTCACTTTCATTGAAAGGGGTTTCCAAGCTTCCAAAAAACTACGAGTTTCCTGAAATCTCAGCATTCATTTTTTCTCCCAATATTTATGATACTTCCATTTAATGATCAGTACACCAATCCCACTTGGCTCACCAAATTTCGTTCTTCTAGGTTAAACCATTGCTTTGCAGTAACCGTTCTCATGTTTAGGTTTCACTCTGTTTTCTCCTATATGGATACATGTATTTTGGAACTCTAAATCAAACACGGATTGTGCTAGCTCTTTGAAACTTGGCACAATAATGTAGTTCCAAGTTCTATGGCTATGGTTTGTGTCCTATGGAAGTAACCCCAAGCAGAGACTGACGAGAATCACTTTCATTGAAAGGGGTTGCCAAGCTTCCAAAAAAGTACGAGTTTCCTGAAATCTCAACAAACATTTTTTCACCCAATCTTGATGATACTTGCAGGTAATGATCAGTACACCAGTCCCACTTGGCGGACCAAATTTTTTTCTTCTAGTTTAAACCGTTCCTTTGCAGTAAACGTTTTCATGTTTAGCTTTCACTCTGTTTTCTCCAATATGGATACATGTAGTTGGAACTCTAAATCAAACACGGTTTGTGCTAGCTCTTTGAAACTTGGCACAATAATTTAGTTCCAAGTTCTATGGCTATGGTTTGTGTCCTATGGAAGTAGCCCCAAGCAGAGACAGACGAGAAACACTTTCATTGAAAGGGGTTTAAAAGCTTCCAAAAAACTACGAGTTTCCTGAAATCTCAGCAAATATTTTTTCACCCAATCTTGATGATACTTGCAGGTGATTATCAGTACACCAGTCCCACTTGGCTGTCCAAATTTCGTTCTTCTAGTTTAAACCGTTCCTTTGCAGTAAACGTTTTCATGTTTAGCTTTCACTCTGTTTTCTCCTATATGGATACATGTAGTTGGAACTCTAAATCAAACACGGTTTATGCTAGCTCTTTGAAACTTGGCACAATAATGTAGTTCCAATTCTATGGCTATGGTTTGTGTCCTATGGAAGTAGCCCCAAGCAGAGACTGACGAGAATCACTTTCATTGAAAGGGGTTTCCAAGCTTCCAAAAAACTACGAGTTTCCTGAAATCTCAGCAATCATTTTTCTCCCAATATTTATGGTACTTCCATTTAATGATCAGTACACCAATCCCACTTGGCTCACCAAATTTCGTTCTTCTAGGTTAAACCTTTGCTTTGCAGTAACCGTTTTCATGTTTAGGTTTCACTCTGTTTTCTCCTATATCGATACATGTAGTTGGAACTCTAAATCAAACACGGTTTGTGCTAGCTCTTTGAAACTTGGCACAATAATGTAGTTCCAATTCTATGGCTATGGTTTGTGTCCTATGGAAGTAGCCCCAAGCAGAGACTGACGAGAATCACTTTCATTGAAAGGGGTTGCCAAGCTTCCAAAATACTACGAGTTTCCTGAAATCTCAGCAAATATTTATTCACCCAAACTTGATGATACTTGCAGGTGATGATCAGTACACCAGTCCCACTTGGCTCACCAAATTTCGTTCTTCTAGATTAGAACGTTCCTTTGCAGTAACCGTTTTCATGTTTAGGATTCACTCTGTTTTCTCCTATATGGATACATGTAGTTGGAACTCTAAATCAAACACGATTTGTGCTAGCTCTTTGAAACTTGGCACAATAATGTAGTTCCAAGTTCTATCACTATGGTTTGTGTCCTATGGAAGTAGCCCCAAGCAGAGACTGACGAGAATCAGTTTCATTGAAAGGGGTTTCCAAGCTTCCAAAAAACTACGAGTTTCCTTAAATTTCAGCAATCATTTTTTCTCCCAATCTTTATGATACTTCCATTTAATGATCAGTACAGCAATCCCACTTGGCTCACCAAATTTCGTTCTTCTAGGTTAAACCTTTGCTTTGCAGTAACCGTTCTCATGTTTAGGTTTCACTCTGTTTTCTCCTATATGGATACATGTATTTGGAACTCTAAATCAAACACGGTTTGTACTAGCTCTTTGAAACTTGGCACAATAATGTAGTTCCACGTTCTATGGCTATGGTTTGTGTCCTATGGAAGTAGTCCCAAGCAGAGACTGACGAGAATCACTTTCATTGAAAGGGGTTGCCAAGCATCCAAAAAACTACGAGTTTCCTGAAATCTCAGCAAACATTTTTTCAACCAATCTTGATGATACTTGCAGGTAATGATCAGTGCACCAGTCCCACTTGGCTCACCTAATTTCGTTCTTCTAGATTAGAACGTTCCTTTGCAGTAACCGTTTTCATGTTTAGGTTTCACTCTGTTTTCTCCTATATGGATACATGTAGTTGGAACTCTAAATCAAACACGGTTTGTGCTAGCTCTTTGAAACTTGGCACAATAATGAAGTTCCAAGTTCTATCGCTATGGTTTGTGTCCTATGGAAGTAGCCCCAAGCAGAGACTGACGAGAATCACTTTCTTTGAAAGGGGTTTCCAAGCTTCCAAAAAACTACGAGTTTCCTGAAATTTCAGCAATCATTTTTTCTCCCAATCTTTATGATACTTCCATTTAATGATCAGTACACCAATCCCACTTGGCTCACCAAATTTCGTTCTTCTAGGTTAAACCGTTGCTTTGCAGTAACCGTTTTCAGGTTTAGGTTTCACTCTGTTTTCTCCTATATCGATACATGTAGTTGGAACACTAAATCAAACACGGTTTGTGCTACCACTTTGAAACTTGGCACTATAATGTCGTTCCAAGTTCTATGGTTATGGTTTGTGTCCTTTTGAACTAGCCCCAAGCAGAGACTGACAAGATCACTTTCATTGAAAGGGGTTGCCAAGCTTCCAATAAACTACGAGTTTCCTGAAATCTCAGCAAACATTTTTTCACCCAAACTTGATGATACTAGCATGTAATGATCAGTACACCAGTACCACTTGGCTGACCAAATTTCGTTCTTCTAGTTTAAACCGTTCCTTTGCAGTAAACGTTTTCATGTTTAGCTTTCACTTTGTTTTCTCCAATATGGATACATGTAGTTGGAACTCTAAATCAAACACGGTTTGTGCTAGCTCTTTGAAACTTGGCACAATAATGTAGTTCCACGTTCTATGGCTATGGTTTGTGTCCTATGGAAGTAGCCCCAAGCAGAGACTGACGAGAATCACTTTCATTGAAAGGGGTTGCCAAGCTTCCAAAAAACTACGAGTTTCCTGAAATCTCAACAAACATTTTTTCACCCAATCTTGATGATACTTGCAGGTAATGATCAGTACACCAGTCCCACTTGGCTGACAAAATTTCGTTCTTCTAGGTTAAACCGTTCCATTGCAGTTACCGTTTTCATGTTTAGGTTTCACTCTGTTTTCTCCTATATGGATACATGTAGTTGGAACTCTATATCAAACACGGTTTGTGCTAGCTCTTTGAAACATGGCACAATAATGTAGTTCCAAGTTCTATGGCTATGGTTTTTGTCCTATGGAAGTAGCCCCAAGCAAAGACTGACGAGAATCACTTTCATTGAAAGGGGTTGCCAAGCTTCCAAAAAACTACGAGTTTCCTGACATCTCAGCAATCATTTTTTCTCCCAATATTTATGATACTTCTATTTAATGATCAGTACACCAATCCCACTTGGCTCACCAAATTTCGTTCTTCTAGGTTAAACCGTTCCTTTGCAGTAACCGTTTTCATATTTAGGTTTCACTCTGTTTTCTCCTATATGGATACATGTAGTTGGAACTCTAAATCAAACACGGTTTGTGCTAGCTCTTTGAAACTTGGCACAATAATGTAGTTCCAAGTTCTATGGCTATGGTTTGTGTCCTATGGAAGTAGCCCCAAGCAGAGACTGACGAGAATCACTTTCATTGAAAGGGGTTGCCAAGCTTCCAAAAAACTACGAGTTTCCTGAAATCTCAACAAACATTTTTTCACCCAATCTGGATGATACTTGCAGGTAATGATCAGTACACCAGTCCCACTTGGCTGACAAAGTTTCGTTCTTCTAGGTTAAACCGTTCCATTGCAGTAACCGTTTTCATGTTTAGGTTTCACTCTGTTTTCTCCTATATGGATACATGTAGTTGGAACTCTATATCAAACACGGTTTGTGCTAGCTCTTTGAAACATGGCACAATAATGTAGTTCCAAGTTCTATGGCTATGGTTTTTGTCCTATGGAAGTAGCCCCAAGCAAAGACTGACGAGAATCACTTTCATTGAAAGGGGTTGCCAAGCTTCCAAAAAACTACGAGTTTCCTGAAATCTCAGCAAACATTTTTTTCACCCAATCTTGATGATACTTGCAGGTGATGATCAGTACACCAATCCCACTTGGCTCACCAAATTTCGTTCTTCTAGGTTAAACCGTTCCTTTGCAGTAACCGTTTTCATATTTAGGTTTCACTCTGTTTTCTCCTATATGGATACATGTAGTTGGAACTCTAAATCAAACACGGTTTGTGCTAGCTCTTTGAAACTTGGCACAATAATGTAGTTCCAAGTTGTATGGCTATCTTTTGTGTCTTATGGAAGTAGCCCGAAGCAGAGACTGACGAAAATCACTTTCATTGAAAGGGGTTGCCAAGCTTCCAAAAAAGTACGAGTTTCCTGAAATCTCAACAAACATTTTTTCACCCAATCTTGATGATACTTGCAGGTTATGATCAGTACACCAGTCCCACTTAGCTGACCAAATTTCGTTCTTCTAGTTTAAACCGTTCCTTTGCAGTAAACGTTTTCATGTTTAGGTTTCACTCTGTTTTCTCCTATATGGATACATGTAGTTGGAACTCTAAATCAAACACGGTTTGTGCTAGCTCTTTGAAACTTGGCACAATAATGTAGTTCCAAGTTCTATGGCTATGGTTTGTGTCCTATGGAAGTAGCCCCAAGCAGAGACAGACGAGAATCACTTTCATTGAAAGGGGTTTCCAAGCTTCCAAAAAACTACGCGTTTCCTGAAATCTCAGCAATCATTTATTCTCCCAATCTTTATGATACTTCCATTTAATGATCAGTACACCAATCCCACTTGGCTCACCAAATTTCGTTCTTCTAGGTTAAACCTTTGCTTTGCAGTAACCGTTCTCATGTTTAGGTTTCACTCTGTTTTCTCCTATATGGATACATGTATTTGGAACTCTAAATCAAACACGGTTTGTACTAGCTCTTTGAAACTTGGCACAATAATGTAGTTCCACGTTCTATGGCTATGGTTTGTGTCCTATGGAAGTAGTCCCAAGCAGAGACTGACGAGAATCACTTTCATTGAAAGGGGTTGCCAAGCATCCAAAAAACTACGAGTTTCCTGAAATCTCAGCAAACATTTTTTCACCCAATCTTGATGATACTTGCAGGTAATGATCACTGCACCAGTCCCACTTGGCCCACCAAATTTCGTTCTTCTAGATTAGAACGTTCCTTTGCAGTAACCGTTTTCATGTTTAGGTTTCACTCTGTTTTCTCCCATATGGATACATGTAGTTGGAACTCTAAATCAAACACGGTTTGTGCTAGCTCTTTGAAACTTGGCACAATAATGAAGTTCCAAGTTCTATGGCTATGGTTTGTGTCCTATGGAAGTAGCCCCAAGCAGAGACTGACGAGAATCACTTTCATTGAAAGGGGTTGCCAAGCTTCCAAAAAACTACGAATTTCCTGAAATCTAAACAAACATTTTTTCACCCAATCTGGATGATACTTGCAGGTAATGATCAGTACACCAGTCCCACTTGGCTGACAAAGTTTCGTTCTTCTAGGTTAAACCGTTCCATTGCAGTAACCGTTTTCATGTTTAGGTTTCACTCTGTTTTCTCCTATATGGATACATGTAGTTGGAACTCTATATCAAACACGGTTTGTGCTAGCTCTTTGAAACATGGCACAATAATGTAGTTCCAAGTTCTATGGCTATGGTTTTTGTCCTATGTAAGTAGCCCCAAGCAAAGACTGACGAGAATCACTTTCATTGAAAGGGGTTGCCAAGCTTCCAAAAAACTACGAGTTTCCTGAAATCTCAGCAAACATTTTTTCACCCAATCTTGATGATACTTGCAGGTGATGATCAGTACACCAATCCCACTTGGCTCACCAAATTTCGTTCTTCTAGGTTAAACCGTTCCTTTGCAGTAACCGTTTTCATATTTAGGTTTCACTCTGTTTTCTCCTATATGGATACATGTAGTTGGAACTCTAAATCAAACACGGTTTGTGCTAGCTCTTTGAAACTTGGCACAATAATGTAGTTCCAAGTTGTATGGCTATGGTTTGTGTCCTATGGAAGTAGCCCCAAGCAGAGACTGACGAGAATCACTTTCATTGAAAGGGGTTGCCAAGCTTCCAAAAAAGTACGAGTTTCCTGAAATCTCAACAAACATTTTTTCACCCAATCTTGATTATACTTGCAGGTAATGATCAGTACACCAGTCCCACTTGGCTGACCAAATTTCGTTCTTCTAGTTTAAACCGTTCCTTTGCAGTAAACGTTTTCATGTTTAGCTTTCACTCTGTTTTCTCCAATATGGATACATGTAGTTGGAACTCTAAATCAAACACGGTTTGTGCTAGCTCTTTGAAACTTGGCACAATAATGTAGTTCCAAGTTCTATGGCTATGGTTTGTGTCCTATGGAAGTAGCCCCAAGCAGAGACAGACGGGAATCACTTTCATTGAAAGGGGTTTCCAAGCTTCCAAAAAACTACGCGTTTCCTGAAATCTCAGCAATCATTTTTTCTCCCAATCTTTATGATACTTCCATTTAATGATCAGTACACCAATGCCACTTGGCTCACCAAATTTCGTTCTTCTAGGTTAAACCTTTGCTTTGCAGTAACCGTTCTCATGTTTAGGTTTCACTCTGTTTTCTCCTATATGGATACATGTATTTGGAACTCTAAATCAAACACGGTTTGTACTAGCTCTTTGAAACTTGGCACAATAATGTAGTTCCACGTTCTATGGCTATGGTTTGTGTCCTATGGAAGTAGTCCCAAGCAGAGACTGACGAGAATCACTTTCATTGAAAGGGGTTGCCAAGCATCCAAAAAACTACGAGTTTCCTGAAATCTCAGCAAACATTTTTTCACCCAATCTTGATGATACTTGCAGGTAATGATCACTGCACCAGTCCAACTTGGCTCACCAAATTTCGTTCTTCTAGATTAGAACGTTCCTTTGCAGTAACCGTTTTCATGTTTAGGTTTCACTCTGTTTTCTCCTATTGGATACATGTAGTTGGAACTCTAAATCAAACACGGTATGTGCTAGCTCTTTGAAACTTGGCACAATAATGAAGTTCCAAGTTCTATCGCTATGGTTTGTGTCCTATGGAAGTAGCCCCAAGCAGAGACTGACGAGAATCACTTTCATTGAAAGGGGTTTCCAAGCTTCCAAAAAACTACGAGTTTCCTGAAATCTCAGCAATCATTTTTTCTCCCAATCTTTATGATACATCCATTTAATGATCAGTACACCAATCCCACTTGGCTCACCAAATTTCGTTCTTCCAGGTTAAACCGTTGCTTTGCAGAAACCGTTTTCAGGTTTAGGTTTCACTCTGTTTTCTCCTATATGGATACATGTAGTTGGAACACTTAATCAAACACGGTTTGTGCTAGCTCTTTGAAACTTGGCACTATAATGTAGTTCCAAGTTCTATGGTCATGGTTTGTGTCCTATGGAAGTAGCCCCAAGCAGAGACTGACGAGAATCACCTTCATTGAAAGGGGTTGCCAAGCTTGCAAAAAGTACGAGTTTCCTGAAATCTCAACAAACATTTTTTCACCCAATCTTGATGATACTTGCAGGTAATGATCAGTACACCAGTCCCACTTGGCTCACCAAATTGCGTTCTTCTAGTTTAAACCGTTCCTTTGCAGTAAACGTTTTCATGTTTAGCTTTCACTCTGTTTTCTCCTATATGGATACATGTAGTTGGAACTCTAAATCAAACACGGTTTGTGCTAGCTCTTTGAAACTTGGCACAATAATGTTGTTCCAAGTTCTATGGCTATGGTTTGTGTCCTATGGAAGTAGCCCCAAGCAGAGACTGACGAGAATCACTTTCATTGAAAGGGGTTGCCAAGCTTCCAAAAAACTACGAGTTTCCTGAAATCTCAGCAATCATTTTTTCTCCCAATTTTTATGGTACTTCCATTTAATGATCAGTACACCAATCCCACTTTTCTCACCAAATTTCGTTCTTCTATGTTAAACCTTTGCTTTGCAGTAACCGTTCTCATGTTTAGGTTTCACTCTGTTTTCTCCTATATGGATACATGTATTTGGAACTCTAAATCAAACACGGTTTGTGCTAGCTCTTTGAAACTTGGCACAATAATGTAGTTCCAAGTTCTATGGCTATGGTTTGTGTCCTATGGAAGTGGTCCCAAGCAGAGACTGACGAGAATCACTTTCATTGAAAGGGGTTGCCAAGCTTCCAACATACTACGAGTTTCCTGAAATCTCAGCAAACATTTTTTCACCCAATCTTGATGATACTTGCAGGTGATGATCAGTACACCAGTCCCACATGGCTCACCAAATTTCGTTCTTCTAGATTAGAACGTTCCTTTGCAGTAACCGTTTTCATGTTTAGGTTTCACTCTGTTTTCTCCTATATGGATACATGTAGTTGGAACTCTAAATCAACAACGGTTTGTGCTAGCTCTTTGAAACTTGGCACAATAATGAAGTTCCAAGTTCTATCGCTATGGTTTGTGTCCTATGGAAGTAGCCCCAAGCAGAGACTGACGAGAATCACTTTCATTGAAAGGGGTTTCCAAGCTTCCAAAAAACTACGAGTTTCCTGAAATCTCAGCAATCATTTTTTCTCCCAATCTTTATGATACTTCCATTTAATGATCAGTACACCAATCCCACTTTTCCCACCAAATTTCGTTCTTCTAGGTTAAACCTTTGCTTTGCAGTAACCGTTCTCATGTTTAGGTTTCACTCTGTTTTCTCCTATATGGATACATGTATTTGGAACTCTAAATCAAACACGGTTTGTGCTAGCTCTTTGAAACTTGGCACAATAATGTAGTTCCAAGTTCTATGGCTATGGTTTGTGTCCTATGGAAGTAGCCCCAAGCAGAGACTGACGAGAATCACTTTCATTGAAAGGGGTTTCCAAGCTTCCAAAAAACTACGAGTTTCCTGAAATCTCAGCAATCATTTTTTCTCCCAGTCTTTATGATACTTCCATTTAATGATCAGTACACCAATCCCACTTGGCTCACCAAATTTCGTTCTTCTAGGTTAAACCGTTCCTTTGCAGTAACCGTTTTCTTATTTAGGTTTCACTCTGTTTTCTCCTATATGGATACATGTATTTGGAACTCTAAATCAAACACGGTTTGTGCTAGCTCTTTGAAACTTGGCACAATAATGTAGTTCCAAGGTCTATGGCTATGGATTGTGTCCTATGGAAGTAGCCCCAAGCAGAGACTGACGAGAATCACTTTCATTGAAAGGGGTTGCCAAGCTTCCAAAATACTACGAGTTTCCTGAAATCTCAGCAAACATATTTTCACCCAATCTTGATGATACTTGCATGTAATGATCAGTACACCAGTCCCACTTGGCTGACCAAATTTCGTTCTTCTAGTTTAAACCGTTCCTTTGCAGTAAACGTTTTCATGTTTAGCTTTCACTCTGTTTTCTCCAATATGGATACATGTAGTTGGAACTCTAAATCAAACACGGTTTGTGCTAGCTCTTTGAAACTTGGCACAATAATGTAGTTCCAAGTTCTATGGCTATGGTTTGTGTCCTATGGAAGTAGCCCCAAGAAGAGACAGACGAGAATCACTTTCATTGAAAGGGGTTTCTAAGCTTCCAAAAAACTACGCGTTTCCTGAAATCTCAGCAATCATTTTTTCTCCCAATATTTATGATACTTCCATTTAATGATCAGTACACCAATCCCACTTGGCTCACCAAATTTCGTTCTTCTAGGTTAAACCGTTCCTTTGCAGTAACCGTTTTCATATTTAGGTTTCACTCTGTTTTCTCCTATATGGATACATGTAGTTGGAACTCTAAATGAAACACTGTTTGTGCTAGCTCTTTGAAACTTGGCACAATAATGTAGTTCCAAGTTGTATGGCTATGGTTTGTGTCCTATGGAAGTAGCCCCAAGCAGAGACTGACGAGAATCACTTTCATTGAAAGGGGTTTGCCAAGCTTCCAAAAAAGTACGAGTTTCCTGAAATCTCAACAAACATTTTTTCACCCAATCTTGATGATACTTGCAGGTAATGATAAGTACACCAGTCCCACTTGGCTGACCAAATTTTGTTCTTCTAGTTTAAACCGTTCCTTTGCAGTAAACGTTTTCATGTTTAGCTTTCACTCTGTTTTCTCCAATATGGATACATGTAGTTGGAAATCTAAATCAAACACGGTTTGTGCTAGCTCTTTGAAACTTGGCACAATAATGTAGTTCCAAGTTCTATGGCTATGGTTTGTGTCCTATGGAAGTAGCCCCAAGCAGAGACAGACGAGAATCACTTTCATTGAAAGGGGTTTAAAAGCTTCCAAAAAACTACGAGTTTCCTGAAATCTCAGCAATCATTTTTTCTCCCAATCTTTATGATACTTCCATTTAATGATCAGTACACCAATCCCACTTGACTCACCAAATTTCGTTCTTCTAGGTTAAACCTTTGCTTTGCAGTAACCGTTCTCATGTTTAGGTTTCACTCTGTTTTCTCCTATATGGATACATGTATTTGGAACTCTAAATCAAACACGGTTTGCACTAGCTCTTTGAAACTTGGCACAATAATGTAGTTCCACGTTCTATGGCTATGGTTTGTGTCCTATGGAAGTAGTCCCAAGCAGAGACTGACGAGAATCACTTTCATTGAAAGGGGTTGCCAAGCTTCCAATAAACTACGAGTCTCCTGAAACCTCAGCAAACATTTTTTCACCCAATCTTGATGATACTAGCAGGTAATGATCAGTACACCAGTCCCACTTGGCTGACCAAATTTCGTTCTTCTGGTTTAAACCGTTCCTTTGCAGTAAACGTTTTTATGTTTAGCTTTCACTCTACTTTCTCCTATATGGATACATGTAGTTGGAACTCTAAATCAAACACGGTTTGTGCTAGCTCTTTGAAACTTGGCACAATAATGTAGTTCCAAGTTCTATGGCTATGGTTTGTGTCCGATGGAAGTAGCCCCAAGCAGAGACTGACGAGAATCACTTTCATTGAAAGGGGTTGCCAAGCTTCCAAAATACTACGAGTTTCCTGAAATCTCAGAAATCATTTTTTCACCCAATCTTGATGATACTTGCAGGTGATGATCAGAACACCAGTCCCACTTGCCTCACCAAATTTCGTTCTTCTAGGTTAAACCGTTGCTTTGCAGTAACCGTTTTCAGGTTTAGGTTTCACTCTGTTTTCTCCTATATGGATACATGTAGTTGGAACACTAAATCAAACACGGTTTCTGCTAGCTCTTTGAAACTTGGCACTATAATGTAGTTCCAAGTTCTATGGTTATGCTTTGTGTCCTATGGAACTAGAACCAAGCAGAGACTGAAAAGAATCACTTTCATTGAAAGGGGTTGCCAAGCATCCAATAAACTACGAGTTTCCTGAAATCTCAGCAAACATTTTTTCACCCAATCTTGATGATACTAGCAGGTAATGATCAGTACACCAGTCCCACTTGGCTGACCAAATTTCGTTCTTCTAGTTTAAACCGTTCCTTTGCAGTAAACGTTTTCATGTTTAGCTTTCAATCTGTTTTCTCCTATATGGATACATGTAGTTGGAACTCTAAATCAAACACGGTTTGTGCTAGCTCTTTGAAACTTGGCACAATAATGTAGTTCCAATTCTATGGCTATGGTTTGTGTCCTATGGAAGTAGCCCCACACAGACTGACGAGAATCACTTTCATTGAAAGGGGTTGCCAAGCTTCCAAAAAACTACGAGTTTCCTGAAATCTCAGCAATCATTTTTTCTCCCAATTTTTATGGTACTTCCATTTAATGATCAGTACACCAATCCCACTTGGCTCACCAAATTTCGTTCTTCTAGGTTAAACCTTTGCTTTGCAGTAACAGTTCTCATGTTTAGTTTCACTCTGTTTTCTCCTATATGGATACATGTATTTGGAACTCTAAATCAAACACGGATTGTGCTAGCTCTTTGAAACTTGGCACAATAATGTAGTTCCAAGATCTATGGCTATGGTTTGTGTCCTATGGAAGTAGTCCCAAGCAGAGACTGACGAGAATCACTTTCATTGAAAGGGGTTGCCAAGCTTCCAAAATACTACGAGTTTCCTGAAATCTCAGCAAACATTTTTTCACCCAATTTGATGATACTTGCAGGTGATGATCAGTACACCAGTCCCACTTGGCTCACCAAATTTCGTTCTTCTAGATTAGAACGTTCCTTTGCAGTACCCGTTTTCATGTTTAGGTTTCACTCTGTTTTCTCCTATATGGATACATGTAGTTGGAACTCTAAATCAAACACGTTTTGTGCTAGCTCTTTGAAACTTGGCACAATAATGAAGTTCCAAGTTCTATCGCTATGGTTTGTGTCCTATGGAAGTAGCCCCAAGCAGAGACTGACGAGAATCACTTTCATTGAAAGGGGTTTAAAAGCTTCCAAAAAACTACGAGTTTCCTGAAATTTCAGCAATCATTTTTTCTCCAATATTTATGATACTTCCATTTAACGATCAGTACACCAATCCCACTTGGCTCACCAAATTTCGTTCTTCTAGGTTAAACCTTTGCTTTGCAGTAACCGTTTTCAGGTTTAGGTTTCACTCTGTTTTCTCCTATATGGATACATGTAGTTGGAACACTAAATCAAACACGGTTTGTGCTAGCTCTTTGAAACTTGGCACTATAATGTATTTCCAAGTTCTATGGTTATGGTTTGTGTCCTATGGAATTAGCCCCAAGCAGAGACTGACAAGAATCACTTTCATTGAAAGGGGTTGCCAAGCTTCCAATAAACTACGAGTTTCCTGAAATCTCAGCAAACATTTTTTCACCCAATCTTTATGATACTAGCAGGTAATGATCAGTACACCAGTCCCACTTGGCTGACCAAATTTCGTTCTTCTGGTTTAAACCGTTCCTTTGCAGTAAACGTTTTCATGTTTAGCTTTCACTCTATTTTCTCCTATATGGATACATGTAGTTGGAACTCTAAATCAAACACGGTTTGTGCTAGTTCTTTGAAACTTGGCACACTAATGTAGTTCCAAGTTCTATGGCTATGGTTTGATCCTATGGAAGTAGCCCTAAGCAGAGACAGACGAGAATCACTTTCATTGAAAGGGGTTTAAAAGCTTCCAAAAAACTACGAGTTTCCGGTAATCTCAGCAATCATTTTTTCTCCCAATTTTTATGGTACTTCCATTTAATGATCAGTACACCAATCCCACTTGGCTAACCAAATTTCGTTCTTCTAGGTTAAACCTTTGCTTTGCAGTAAACGCTTTCATGTTTAGGTTTCACTCTGTTTTCTCCTATATGAATACATGTAGTTGGAACTCTAAATCAAACACGGTTTCTGCTAGCTCTTTGAAACTTGGCAAAAAAATGTAGTTCCAAGTTCTATGGCTATGGTTTGTGTCCTATGGAAGTAGCCCCAAGCAGAGACTGACGAGAATCACTTTCATTGAAAGGGGTTTCCAAGCTTCCAAAAAACTACGAGTTTCCTGAAATCTCAGCAATCATTTTTTCTCCCAATCTTTATGATACTTCCATTTAATGATCAGTACACCAATCCCACTTGGCTCACCAAATTTCGTTCTTCTAGGTTAAACCGTTCCTTTGCAGTAACCGTTCTCATGTTTAGGTTTCACTCTGTTTTCTCCTATATGGATACATGTATTTTGGAACTCTAAATCAAACACGGATTGTGCTAGCTCTTTGAAACTTGGCACAATAATGTAGTTCCAAGTTCTATGGCTATGGTTTGTGTCCTATGGAAGTAACCCCAAGCAGAGACTGACGAGAATCACTTTCATTGAAAGGGGTTGCCAAGCTTCCAAAAAAGTACGAGTTTCCTGAAATCTCAACAAACATTTTTTCACCCAATCTTGATGATACTTGCAGGTAATGATCAGTACACCAGTCCCACTTGGCTGACCAAATTTTTTTCTTCTAGTTTAAACCGTTCCTTTGCAGTAAACGTTTTCATGTTTAGCTTTCACTCTGTTTTCTCCAATATGGATACATGTAGTTGGAACTCTAAATCAAACACGGTTTGTGATAGCTCTTTGAAACTTGGCACAATAATGTAGTTCCAAGTTCTATGGCTACGGTTTGATCCTATGGAAGTAGCCCTAAGCAGAGACAGACGAGAATCACTTTCATTGAAAGGGGTTTAAAAGCTTCCAAAAAACTACGAGTTTCCTGAAATCTCAGCAATCATTTTTTCACCCAATCTTGATGATACTTGCAGGTAATGATCAGTACACCAGTCCCACTTGGCTGACCAAATTTTTTTCTTCTAGTTTAAACCGTTCCTTTGCAGTAACCGTTCTCATGTTTAGGTTTCACTCTGTTTTCTCCTATATGGATACATGTATTTGGAACTCTAAATCAAACACGGTTTGCACTAGCTCTTTGAAACTTGGCACAATAATGTAGTTCCACGTTCTATGGCTATGGTTTGTGTCCTATGGAAGTAGTCCCAAGCAGAGACTGACGAGAATCACTTTCATTGAAAGGGGTTGCCAAGCTTCCAAATACTACGAGTTTCCTGAAATCTCAGCAAATATTTTTTCACCCAATCTTGATGATACTTGCAGGTGATTATCAGTACACCAGTCCCACTTGGCTCACCAAATTTCGTTCTTCTAGGTTAAACCGTTGCTTTGCAGTAACCGTTTTCAGGTTTAGGTTTCACTCTGTTTTCTCCTATATGGATACATGTAGTTGGAACACTAAATCAAACACGGTTTGTGCTAGCTCTTTGAAACTTGGCACTATAATGTATTTCCAAGTTCTATGGTTATGGTTTGTGTCCTATGGAACTAGCCCCAAGCAGAGACTGACGAGAATCACTTTCATTGAAAGGGGTTGCCAAGCTTCCAAAAAAGTACGAGTTTCCTGAAATCTCAACAAACATTTTTTCACCCAATCTTGATGATACTTGCAGGTAATGATCAGTACACCAGTCCCACTTGGCTGACCAAATTTTTTTCTTCTAGTTTGAACCGTTCCTTTGCAGTAAACGTTTTCATGTTTAGCTTTCACTCTGTTTTCTCCAATATGGATACATGTAGTTGGAACTCTAAATCAAACACGGTTTGTGCTAGCTCTTTGAAACTTGGCACAATAATGTAGTTCCAAGTTCTATGGCTATGGTTTGTGTCCTATGGAAGTAGCCCTAAGCAGAGACAGACGAGAATCACTTTCATTGAAAGGGGTTTAAAAGCTTCCAAAAAACTACGAGTTTCCTGAAATCTCAGCAATCATTTTTTCACCCAATCTTGATGATACTTGCAGGTAATGATCAGTACACCAGTCCCACTTGGCTGACCAAATTTTTTTCTTCTAGTTTAAACCGTTCCTTTGCAGTAACCGTTCTCATGTTTAGGTTTCACTCTGTTTTCTCCAATATGGATACATGTAGTTGGAACTCTAAATCAAACACGGTTTGCACTAGCTCTTTGAAACTTGGCACAATAATGTAGTTCCACGTTCTATGGCTATGGTTTGTGTCCTATGGAAGTAGTCCCAAGCAGAGACTGACGAGAATCACTTTCATTGAAAGGGGTTGCCAAGCTTCCAAAATACTACGAGTTTCCTGAAATCTCAGCAAATATTTTTTCACCCAATCTTGATGATACTTGCAGGTGATTATCAGTACACCAGTCCCACTTGGCTCACCAAATTTCGTTCTTCTAGGTTAAACCGTTGCTTTGCAGTAACCGTTTTCAGGTTTAGGTTTCACTCTGTTTTCTCCTATATGGATACATGTAGTTGGAACACTAAATCAAACACGGTTTGTGCTAGCTCTTTGAAACTTGGCACTATAATGTATTTCCAAGTTCTATGGTTACGGTTTGTGTCCTATGGAACTAGCCCCAAGCAGAGACTGACGAGAATCACTTTCATTGAAAGGGGTTGCCAAGCTTCCAAAAAAGTACGAGTTTCCTGAAATCTCAACAAACATTTTTTCACCCAATCTTGATGATACTTGCAGGTAATGATCAGTACACCAGTCCCACTTGGCTGACCAAATTTTTTTTCTTCTAGTTTAAACCGTTCCTTTGCAGTAAACGTTTTCATGTTTAGCTTTCACTCTGTTTTCTCCAATATGGATACATGTAGTTGGAACTCTAAATCAAACACGGTTTGTGCTAGCTCTTTGAAACTTGGCACAATAATGTAGTTCCAAGTTCTATGGCTATGGTTTGTGTCCTATGGAAGTAGCCCTAAGCAGAGACAGACGAGAATCACTTTCATTGAAAGGGGTTTAAAAGCTTCCAAAAAACTACGAGTTTCCTGAAATCTCAGCAATCATTTTTTCACCCAATCTTGATGATACTTGCAGGTAATGATCAGTACACCAGTCCCACTTGGCTGACCAAATTTCGTTCTTCTAGATTAGAACGTTCCTTTGCAGTAACCGTTTTCATGTTTAGGTTTCACTCTGTTTTCTCCTATATGGATACATGTATTTGGAACTCTAAATCAAACACGGTTTGCACTAGCTCTTTGAAACTTGGCACAATAATGTAGTTCCACGTTCTATGGCTATGGTTTGTGTCCTATGGAAGTAGTCCCAAGCAGAGACTGACGAGAATCACTTTCATTGAAAGGGGTTGCCAAGCTTCCAAAATACTACGAGTTTCCTGAAATCTCAGCAAATATTTTTTCACCCAATCTTGATGATACTTGCAGGTGATTATCAGTACACCAGTCCCACTTGGCTCACCAAATTTCGTTCTTCTAGGTTAAACCGTTGCTTTGCAGTAACCGTTTTCAGGTTTAGGTTTCACTCTGTTTTCTCCTATATGGATACATGTAGTTGGAACACTAAATCAAACACGGTTTGTGCTAGCTCTTTGAAACCTGGCACTATAATGTATTTCCAAGTTCTATGGTTATGGTTTGTGTCCTATGGAACTAGCCCCAAGCAGAGACTGACAAGAATCACTTTCATTGAAAGGGGTTGCCAAGCTTCCAATAAACTACGAGTTTCCTGAAATCTCAGCAAACATTTTTTCACCCAATCTTGATGATACAAGCAGGTAATGATCAGTACACCAGTAACACTTGGCTGACCAAATTTCGTTCTTCTGGTTTAAACCGTTCCTTTGCAGTAAACGTTTTCATGTTTAGCTTTCACTCTATTTTCTCCTATATGGATACATGTAGTTGGAACTCTAAATCAAACACGGTTTGTGCTAGCTCTTTGAAACTTGGCACACTAATGTAGTTCCAAGTTCTATGGCTATGGTTTGTGTCCTATGGACGTAGCCCCAAGCAGAGACTGACGAGAATCACTTTCATTGAAAGGGGTTGCCAAGCTTCCAAAAAACTACGAGTTTCCGGAAATCTCAGCAATCATTTTTTCTCCCAATTTTTATGGTACTTCCATTTAATGATCAGTACACCAATCCCACTTGGCTCAGCAAATTTCGTTCTTCTAGGTTAAACCTTTGCTTTGCAGTAAACGCTTTCATGTTTAGGTTTCACTCTGTTTTCTCCTATATGAATACATGTAGTTGGAACTCTAAATCAAACACGGTTTCTGCTAGCTCTTTGAAACTTGGCAAAAAAATGTAGTTCCAAGTTCTATGGCTATGGTTTGTGTCCTATGGAAGTAGCCTGACGAGATTCACTTTCATTGAAAGGGGTTTCCAAGCTTCCAAAAAACTACGAGTTTCCTGAAATCTCAGCATTCATTTTTTCTCCCAATATTTATGATACTTCCATTTAATGATCAGTACACCAATCCCACTTGGCTCACCAAATTTCGTTCTTCTAGGTTAAACCATTGCTTTGCAGTAACCGTTCTCATGTTTAGGTTTCACTCTGTTTTCTCCTATACGGATACATGTATTTTGGAACTCTAAATCAAACACGGATTGTGCTAGCTCTTTGAAACTTGGCACAATAATGTAGTTCCAAGTTCTATGGCTATGGTTTGTGTCCTATGGAAGTAACCCCAAGCAGAGACTGACGAGAATCACTTTCATTGAAAGGGGTTGCCAAGCTTCCAAAAAAGTACGAGTTTCCTGAAATCTCAACAAACATTTTTTCACCCAATCTTGATGATACTTGCAGGTAATGATCAGTACACCAGTCCCACTTGGCTGACCAAATTTTTTTCTTCTAGTTTAAACCGTTCCTTTGCAGTAAACGTTTTCATGTTTAGCTTTCACTCTGTTTTCTCCAATATGGATACATGTAGTTGGAACTCTAAATCAAACACGGTTTGTGCTAGCTCTTTGAAACTTGGCACAATAATGTAGTTCCAAGATCTATGGCTATGGTTTGTGTCCTATGGAAGTAGCCCTAAGCAGAGACAGACGAGAAACACTTTCATTGAAAGGGGTTTAAAAGCTTCCAAAAAACTACGAGTTTCCTGAAATCTCTGCAATCATTTTTTCTCCCAATCTTTATGATACTTCCATTTAATGATCAGTACACCAATCCCACTTGGCTCACCAAATTTCGTTCTTCTAGGTTAAACCGTTCCTTTGCAGTAACCGTTTTCATATTTAGGTTTCACTCTGTTTTCTCCTATATGGATACATGTAGTTGGAACTCTAAATCAAACACGGTTTGTGCTAGCTCTTTGAAACTTGGAACAATAATGTAGTTCCACGTTCTATGGCTATGGTTTGTGTCCTATGGAAGTAGCCCCAAGCAGAGACTGACGAGAATCACTTTCATTGAAAGGGGTTGCCAAGCTTCCAAAAAACTACGAGTTTCCTGAAATCTCAACAAATATTTTTTCACCCAATCTTGATGATACTTGCAGGTAATGATCAGTACACCAGTCCCACTTGGCTGACAAAATTTCGTTCTTCTAGGTTAAACCGTTCCATTGCAGTTACCGTTTTCATGTTTAGGTTTCACTCTGTTTTCTCCTATATGGATACATGTAGTTGGAACTCTATATCAAACACGGTTTGTGCTAGCTCTTTGAAACATGGCAGAATAATGTAGTTCCAAGTTCTATGGCTATGGTTTTTGTCCTATGGAAGTAGCCCCAAGCAAAGACTGACGAGAATCACTTTCATTGAAAGGGGTTGCCAAGCTTCCAAAAAACTACGAGTTTCCTGAAATCTCAGCAATCATTTTTTCTCCCAATATTTATGATACTTCTATTTAATGATCAGTACACCAATCCCACTTGGCTCACCAAATTTCGTTCTTCTAGGTTAAACCGTTCCTTTGCAGTAACCGTTTTCATATTTAGGTTTCACTCTGTTTTCTCCTATATGGATACATGTAGTTGGAACTCTAAATCAAACACGGTTTGTGCTAGCTCTTTGAAACTTGGCACAATAATGTAGTTCCAAGTTGTATGGCTATGTTTTGTGTCTTATGGAAGTAGCCCCAAGCAGAGACTGACGAAAATCACTTTCATTGAAAGGGGTTGCCAAGCTTCCAAAAAAGTACGAGTTTCCTGAAATCTCAACAAACATTTTTTCACCCAATCTTGATGATACTTGCAGGTGATTATCAGTACACCAGTCCCACTTGGCTGACCAAATTTCGTTCTTCTAGTTTAAACCGTTCCTTTGCAGTAAACGTTTTCATGTTTAGCTTTCACTCTGTTTTCTCCTATATGGATACATGTAGTTGGAACTCTAAATCAAACACGGTTTGTGCTAGCTCTTTGAAACTTGGCACAATAATGTAGTTCCAATTCTATGGCTATGGTTTGTGTCCTATGGAAGTAGCCCCAAGCAGAGACTGACGAGAATCACTTTCATTGAAAGGGGTTGCCAAGCTTCCAAAAAACTACGAGTTTCCTGAAATCTCAGCAATCATTTTTTTCTCCCAATATTTATGGTACTTCCATTTAATGATCAGTACACCAATCCCACTTGGCTCACCAAATTTCGTTCTTCTAGGTTAAACCTTTGCTTTGCAGTAACCGTTTTCATGTTTAGGTTTCACTCTGTTTTCTCGTTTATGAATACATGTAGTTGGAACTCTAAATCAAACATGGTTTGTGCTAGCTCTTTGAAACTTGGCACAATAATGTAGTTCCAAGTTCTATGGCTATGGTTTGTGTCCTATGGAAGTAGTCCCAAGCAGAGACTGACGAAAATCACTTTCATTGAAAGGGGTTGCCAAGCTTCCAAAAAAGTACGAGTTTCCTGAAATCTCAGCAAACATTTTTTCACCCAATCTGGATGATACTTGCAGGTAATGATCAGTGCACCAGTCCCACTTGGCTCACCAAATTTCGTTCTTCTAGATTGGAACGTTCCTTTGCAGTAACCGTTTTCATGTTTAGGTTTCACTCTGTTTTCTCCTATATGGATACATGTAGTTGGAACTCTAAATCAAACACGGTTTGTGCTAGCTCTTTGAAACTTGGCACAATAATGAAGTTCCAAGTTCTATCGCTATGGTTTGTGTCCTATGGAAGTAGCCCCAAGCAGAGACTGACGAGAATCACTTTCATTGAAAGGGGTTTCCAGGCTTTTAAAAAACTACGAGTTTCCTGAAATCTCAGCAATCATTTTTTCTCCCAATCTTTATGATACTTCCATTTAATGATCAGTACACAATCCCACTTGTCTCACCAAATTTCGTTCTTCTAGGTTAAACCGTTCCTTTGCAGTAACCGTTTTCATATTTAGGTTTCACTCTGTTTTCTCCTATAGGGATACATGTAGTTGGAACTCTAAATCAAACACGGTTTGTGCTAGCTCTTTGAAACTTGGCACAATAATGTAGTTCCAAGTTGTATGGCTATGGTTTGTGTCCTATGGAAGTAGCCCCAAGCAGAGACTGACGAGAATCACTTTCATTGAAAGGGGTTGCCAAGCTTCCAAAAAAGTACGAGTTTCCTGAAATCTCAACAAACATTTTTTCACCCAATCTTGATTATACTTGCAGGTAAGGATCAGTACACCAGTCCCACTTGGCTGACCAAATTTCGTTCTTCTAGTTTAAACCGTTCCTTTGCAGTAAACGTTTTCATGTTTACCTTTCACTCTGTTTTCTCCAATATGGATACATGTAGTTGGAACTCTAAATCAAACACGGTTTGTGCTAGCTCTTTGAAACTTGGCACAATAATGTAGTTCCAAGTTCTATGGCTATGGTTTGTGTCCTATGGAAGTAGCCCCAAGCAGAGACAGACGGGAATCACTTTCATTGAAAGGGGTTTCCAAGCTTCCAAAAAACTACGCGTTTCCTGAAATCTCAGCAATCATTTTTTCTCCCAATCTTTATGATACTTCCATTTAATGATCAGTACACCAATGCCACTGGCTCACCAAATTTCGTTCTTCTAGGTTAAACCTTTGCTTTGCAGTAACCGTTCTCATGTTTAGGTTTCACTCTGTTTTCTCCTATATGGATACATGTATTTGGAACTCTAAATCAAACACGGTTTGTACTAGCTCTTTGAAACTTGGCACAATAATGTAGTTCCACGTTCTATGGCTATGGTTTGTGTCCTATGGAAGTAGTCCCAAGCAGAGACTGACGAGAATCACTTTCATTGAAAGGGGTTGCCAAGCATCCAAAAAACTGCGAGTTTCCTGAAATCTCAGCAAACATTTTTTCACCCAATCTTGATGATACTTGCAGGTAATGATCACTGCACCAGTCCCACTTGGCTCACCAAATTTCGTTCTTCTAGATTAGAACGTTCCTTTGCAGTAACCGTTTTCATGTTTAGGTTTCACTCTGTTTTCTCCTATATGGATACATGTAGTTGGAACTCTAAATCAAACACGGTTTGTGCTAGCTCTTTGAAACTTGGCACAATAATGAAGTTCCAAGTTCTATCGCTATGGTTTGTGTCCTATGGAAGTAGCCCCAAGCAGAGACTGACGAGAATCACTTTCATTCAAAGGGGTTTCCAAGCTTCCAAAAAACTACGAGTTTCCTGAAATCTCAGCAATCATTTTTTCTCCCAATCTTTATGATACTTCCATTTAATGATCAGTACACCAATCCCACTTGGCTCACCATATTTCATTCTTCTAGGTTAAACCGTTGCTTTGCAGTAACCGTTTTCATATTTAGCTTTCACTCTGTTTTCTCCTATATGGATACATGTAGTTGGAACTCTAAATCAAACACGGTTTGTGCTAGCTCTTTGAAACTTGGCACAATAATGTAGTTCCAAGTTGTATGGCTATGGTTTGTGTCCTATGGAAGTAGCCCCAAGCAGAGACTGACGAGAATCACTTTCCTTGAAAGGGGTTGCCAAGCTTCCAAAATACTACGAGTTTCCTGAAATCTCAGCAAATATTTTTTCACCCAATCTTGATGATACTTGCAGGTGATTATCAGTACACCAGTCCCACTTGGCTGACCAAATTTCGTTCTTCTAGTTTAAACCGTTCCTTTGCAGTAAACGTTTTCATGTTTAGCTTTCACTCTGTTTTCTCCTATATGGATACATGTAGTTGGAACTCTAAATCAAACACGGTTTGTGCTAGCTCTTTGAAACTTGGCACAATAATGTAGTTCCAATTCTATGGCTATGGTTTGTGTCCTATGGAAGTAGCCCCAAGCAGAGACTGACGAGAATCACTTTCATTGAAAGGGGTTTCCAAGCTTCCAAAATACTACGAGTTTCCTGAAATCTCAGCAATCATTTTTTTCTCCCAATATTTATGGTACTTCCATTTAATGATCAGTACACCAATCCCACTTGGCTCACCAAATTTCGTTCTTCTAGGTTAAACCTTTGCTTTGCAGTAACCGTTTTCATGTTTAGGTTTCACTCTGTTTTCTCGTTTATGAATACATGTAGTTGGAACTCTAAATCAAACATGGTTTGTGCTAGCTCTTTGAAACTTGGCACAATAATGTAGTTCCAAGTTCTATGGCTATGGTTTGTGTCCTATGGAAGTAGTCCCAAGCAGAGACTGACGAGAATCACTTTCATTGAAAGGGGTTGCCAAGCTTTTAAAAAACTACGAGTTTCCTGAAATCTCAGCAAACATTTTTTCACCCAATCTGGATGATACTTGCAGGTAATGATCAGTGCACCAGTCCCACTTGGCTCACCAAATTTCGTTCTTCTAGATTAGAACGTTCCTTTGCAGTAACCGTTTTCATGTTTAGGTTTCACTCTGTTTTCTCCTATATGGATACATGTAGTTGGAACTCTAAATCAAACACGGTTTGTGCTAGCTCTTTGAAACTTGGCACAATAATGAAGTTCCAAGTTCTATCGCTATGGTTTGTGTCCTATGGAAGTAGCCCCAAGCAGAGACTGACGAGAATCACTTTCATTGAAAGGGGTTTCCAAGCTTTTAAAAACTACGAGTTTCCTGAAATCTCAGCAATCATTTTTTTCTCCCAATCTTTTTGATACTTCCATTTAATGATCAGTACACAATCCCACTTGTCTCACCAAATTTCGTTCTTCTAGGTTAAACCGTTCCTTTGCAGTAACCGTTTTCATATTTAGGTTTCACTCTGTTTTCTCCTATATGGATACATGTAGTTGGAACTCTAAATCAAACACGGTTTGTGCTAGCTCTTTGAAACTTGGCATAATAATGTAGTTCCAAGTTGTATGGCTATGGTTTGTGTCCTATGGAAGTAGCCCCAAGCAGAGACTGACGAGAATCACTTTCATTGAAAGGGTTGCCAAGCTTCCAAAAAAGTACGAGTTTCCTGAAATCTCAACAAACATTTTTCACCCAATCTTGATTATACTTGCAGGTAATGATCAGTACACCACTCCCACTTGGCTGACCAAATTTCGTTCTTCTAGTTTTAAACCGTTCCTTTGCAGTAAACGTTTTTCATGTTTACCTTTCACTCTGTTTTCTCCAATATGGATACATGTAGTTGGAACTCTAAATCAAACACGGTTTGTGCTAGCTCTTTGAAACTTGGCACAATAATGTAGTTCCAAGTTCTATGGCTATGGTTTGTGTCCTATGGAAGTAGCCCCAAGCAGAGACAGACGGGAATCACTTTCATTGAAAGGGGTTTCCAAGCTTCCAAAAAACTACGCGTTTCCTGAAATCTCAGCAATCATTTTTTCTCCCAATCTTTATGATACTTCCATTTAATGATCAGTACACCAATGCCACTTGGCTCACCAAATTTCGTTCTTCTAGGTTAAACCTTTGCTTTGCAGTAACCGTTCTCATGTTTAGGTTTCACTCTGTTTTCTCCTATATGGATACATGTATTTGGAACTCTAAATCAAACACGGTTTGTACTAGCTCTTTGAAACTTGGCACAATAATGTAGTTCCACGTTCTATGGCTATGGTTTGTGTCCTATGGAAGTAGTCCCAAGCAGAGACTGACGAGAATCACTTTCATTGAAAGGGGTTGCCAAGCATCCAAAAAACTACGAGTTTCCTGAAATCTCAGCAAACATTTTTTCACCCAATCTTGATGATACTTGCAGGTAATGATCACTGCACCAGTCCCACTTGGCTCACCAAATTTCGTTCTTCTAGATTCGAACGTTCCTTTGCAGTAACCGTTTTCATGTTTAGGTTTCACTCTGTTTTCTCCTATATGGATACATGTAGTTGGAACTCTAAATCAAACACGGTTTGTGCTAGCTCTTTGAAACTTGGCACAATAATGAAGTTCCAAGTTCTATCGCTATGGTTTGTGTCCTATGGAAGTAGCCCCAAGCAGAGACTGACGAGAATCACTTTCATTGAAAGGGGTTGCCAAGCTTCCAAAAAACTACGAGTTTCCTGAAATCTCAGCAATCATTTTTTCTCCCAATCTTTATGATACTTCCATTTAATGATCAGTACACCAATCCCACTTGGCTCACCATATTTCATTCTTCTAGGTTAAACCGTTGCTTTGCAGTAACCGTTTTCATATTTAGCTTTCACTCTGTTTTCTCCTATATGGATACATGTAGTTGGAACTCTAAATCAAACACGGTTTGTGCTAGCTCTTTGAAACTTGGCACAATAATGTAGTTCCAAGTTGTATGGCTATGGTTTGTGTCCTATGGAAGTAGCCCCAAGCAGAGACTGACGAGAATCACTTTCCTTGAAAGGGGTTGCCAAGCTTCCAAAAAAGTACGAATTTTCCTGAAATCTCAACAAACATTTTTCACCCAATCTTGATGATACTTGCAGGTAATGATCAGTAAACCATCCCATTGGCTCACCAATTTCGTTCTTCTAGGTTAAAACGTTCCTTGCAGTAAACGTTTTCATGTTTAGCTTTCACTCTGTTTTCTCCAATATGGATACATGTAGTTGGAACTCTAAATCAAACACGGTTTTGTGCTAGCTCTTTGAAACTTGGCACAATAATGTAGTTCAAGTTCTATGGCTATGGTTTGTGTCCTATGGAAGTAGCCCCAAGCAGAGACTGACGAGAATCACTTTCCTTGAAAGGGTTGACAAGATCCAAAAAACTACGAGTTTCCTGAAATCTCAGCAAACATTTTTTCACCCAATCTTGATGATACTTGCAGGTAATGATCAGGTGCACCAGTCCCACTTGGCTCACCAAATTTCGTTCTTCTAGATTAGAACGTTCCTTTGCAGTAACCGTTTTCATGTTTAGGTTTCACTCTGTTTTCTCTATATGGATACATGTAGTTGGAACTCTAAATCAAACACGGTTTGTGCTAGCCCTTTGAAACTTGGCACAATAATGAAGTTCCAAGTTCTATCGCTATGGTTTGTGTCTATGAAGTAGCCCCAAGCAGAGACTGACGAGAATCACTTTCATTGAAAGGGGTTGCCAAGCTTCCAATAAACTACGAGTTTCCTGAAATCTCAGCAAACATTTTTTCACCCAATCTTGATGATAGTAGCAGGTAATGATCAGTACACCAGTCCCACCTGGCTGACCAAATTCGTTCTTCTAGTTTAAACCGTTCCTTTGCAGTAAACGTTTTCATGTTTAGCTTTCACTCTGTTTTCTCCTATATGGATACATGTAGTTGGAACTCTAAATCAAACACGGTTTGTGCTAGCTCTTTGAAACTGGCACAATAATGTTGTTTCCAAGTTCTATGGCTATGGTTTGTGTCCTATGGAAGTAGCCCCAAGCAGAGACTGACGAGAATCACTTTCATTGAAAGGGGTTGCCAAGCTTCAAAAAACTACGATTTTACCTGAAATCTCAGCAATCATTTTTTCTCCCCAATTTTTATGGTACTTCCATTTAATGATCAGTACACCTATCCCACTTTTCTCACCAAATTTCGTTCTTCTATGTTAAACCTTTGCTTTGCAGTAACCGTTCTCATGTTTAGGTTTCACTCTGTTTTCTCCTATATTGATACATGTATTTGGAACTCTAAATCAAACACGGTTTGTGCTAGCTCTTTGAAACTTGGCACAATAATGTAGTTCCAAGTTCTATGGCTATGGTTTGTGTCTATGGAAGTGGTCCCAAGCAGAGACTGACGAGAATCACTTTCATTGAAAGGGGTTGCCAAGCTTCCAACATACTACGAGTTTCCTGAAATCTCAGCAAACATTTTTTCACCCAATCTTGATGATACTTGCAGGGGATGATCAGTACACCAGTCCCACTTGGCTCACCAAATTTCGTTCTTCTAGATTAGAACGTTCCTTTGCAGTAACTGTTTTCATGTTTAGGTTTCACTCTGTTTTCTCCTATATGGATACATGTAGTTGGAACTCTAAATCAAAAACGGTTTGTGCTAGCACTTTGAAACTTGGCACAATAATGTAGTTCCAAGTTCTATGGCTATGGTTTGTGTCCTATGGAATTAGACCCAAGCAGAGACTGACGAGAATCACTTTCATTGAAAGGGGTTTCCAAGCTTCCAAAAAACTACAGTTTCCTGAAATCTCAGCAATCATTTTTTCTCCCAATCTTTATGATACTTCCATTTAATGATCAGTACACCAATCCCACTTGGCTCACCAAATTTCGTTCTTCTAGGTTAAACCGTTCCTTTGCAGTAACTGTTTTCATGTTTAGGTTTCACTCTGTTTTCTCCTATATGAATACATGTATTTGGAACTCTAAAATCAAACACGGTTTGTGCTTAGCTCTTTGAAACTTGGCACAATAATGTAGTTCCACGTTCTATGGCTATGGTTTGTGTCCTATGGAAGCAGTCCCAAGCAGAGACTGACGAGAATCACTTTCATTGAAAGGGGTTGCCAAGCTTCCAAAAAACTACGAGTTTCCTGAAATCTCAGCAAACATTTTTTCACCCAATCTTGATTACTTGCAGGTGATGATCAGTACACCAGTCCCACTTGGCTCACCGAATTTCGTTCTTCTAGAATAAAACGTTCCTTTGCAGTAACCGTTTTCAGGTTTAGGTTTCACTCTGTTTTCTCCTATATGGATACATGTAGTTGGAACTCTAAATCAAACACGGTTTGTGCTAGCTCTTTGAAACTTGGCACAATAATGTAGTTCCAAGTTCTATCACTATGGTTTGTGTCCTATGGAAGTAGCCCCAAGCAGAGACTGACGAGAATCACTTTCATTGAAAGGGGTTTCCAAGCTTCCAAAAAACTACAAGTTTCCTGAAATCTCAGCAATCATTTTTCTCCAATCTTTATGATACTTCCATTTAATGATCAGTACACCATCCACTTGGCTCACCAAATTTCGTTCTTCCAGGTTAAACCGTTGCTTTGCAGAACCGTTTCAGTTTAGGTTTCACTCTGTTTTCTCCTATATGGATACATGTAGTTAGAACACTTAAACAAACACGGTTTGTGCTAGCTCTTTGAAACTTGGCACTATAATGTAGTTCCAAGTTCTATGGTCATGGTTTGTGTCCTATGGAAGTAGCCCCAAGCAGAGACTGACGAGAATCACCTTCATTGAAAGGGGTTGCCTAGCTTCCAAAAAGTACGAGTTTCCTGAAATCTCAACAAACATTTTTTCACCCAATCTTGATGATACTTGCAGGTAATGATCAGTACACCAGTCCCACTTGGCTCACCAAATTGCGTTCTTCTAGTTTAAACCGTTCCTTTGCAGTAAACGTTTTCATGTTTAGCTTTCACTCTGTTTTCTCCTATATGGATACATGTAGTTGGAACTCTAAATCAAACACGTTTTGTGCTAGCTCTTTGAAACTTGGCACAATAATGTGTTCCAAGTTCTATGGCTATGGTTTGTGTCCTATGGAAGTAGCCCCAAGCAGAGACTGACGAGAATCACTTTCATTGAAAGGGGTTGCCAAGCTTCCAAAAAACTACGAGTTTCCTGAAATCTCAGCAAACATTTTTTCACCCAATCTTGATGATACTTGCAGGTAATGATCAGTGCACCCAGTCCCACTTGGGCTCACCAAATTTCGTTCTTCTAGATTAGAACGTTCCTTTGCAGTAAACGTTTTCATGTTTAGCTTTCACTCTGTTTTCTCCAATATGGATACATGTAGTTGGAACTCTAAATCAAACACGGTTTGTGCTAGCTCTTTGAAACTTGGCACAATAATGTAGTTCCAAGTTCTATGGCTATGGTTTGTGTCCTATGGAAGTAGCCCCAAGCAGAGACTGACGAGAATCACTTTCCTTGAAAGGGGTTGACAAGCATCCAAAAAACTACGAGTTTCCTGAAATCTCAGCAAACATTTTTTTCACCCAATCTTGATGATACTTGCAGGTAATGATCAGTGCACCAGTCCCACTTGGCTCACCAAATTTCGTTCTTCTAGATTAGAACGTTCCTTTGCAGTAACCGTTTTCATGTTTAGGTTTCACTCTGTTTTCTCCTATATGGATACATGTAGTTGGAACTCTAAATCAAACACGGTTTGTGCTAGCCCTTTGAAACTTGGCACAATAATGAAGTTCCAAGTTCTATCGCTATGGTTTGTGTCCTATGGAAGTAGCCCCAAGCAGAGACTGACGAGAATCACTTTCATTGAAAGGGTTGCCAAGCTTCCAATAAACTACGAGTTTCCTGAAATCTCAGCAAACATTTTTTCACCCAATCTTGATGATAGTAGCAGGTAATGATCAGTACACCAGTCCAACTTGGCTGACCAAATTTCGTTCTTCTAGTTTTAAACCGTTCCTTTGCAGTAAACGTTTTCATGTTTAGCTTTCACTCTGTTTTCTCCTATATGGATACATGTAGTTGGAACTCTAAATCAAACACGGTTTGTGCTAGCTCTTTGAAACTTGGCACAATAATGTTGTTCCAAGTTCTATGGCTATGGTTTGTGTCCTATGGAAGTAGCCCCAAGCAGAGACTGACGAGAATCACTTTCATTGAAAGGGGTTGCCAAGCTTCCAAAAAACTACGAGTTTCCTGAAATCTCAGCAATCATTTTTTCTCCCAATTTTTATGGTACTTCCATTTAATGATCAGTACACCAATCCCACTTTTCTCACCAAATTTCGTTCTTCTATGTTAAACATTTGCTTTGCAGTAACCGTTCTCATGTTTAGGTTTCACTCTGTTTTCTCCTATATTGATACATGTATTTGGAACTCTAAATCAAACACGGTTTGTGCTAGCTCTTTGAAACTTGGCACAATAATGTAGTTCCAAGTTCTATGGCTATGGTTTGTGTCCTATGGAAGTGGTCCCAAGCAGAGACTGACGAGAATCACTTTCATTGGAAAGGGGTTGCCAAGCTTCCAACATACTACGAGTTTCCTGAAATCTCAGCAAACATTTTTTCACCCAATCTTGATGATACTTGCAGGGGATGATCAGTACACCAGTCCCACTTGGCTCACCAAATTTCGTTCTTCTAGATTAGAACGTTCCTTTGCAGTAACTGTTTTCATGTTTAGGTTTCACTCTGTTTTCTCCTATATGGATACATGTAGTTGGAACTCTAAATCAAAAACGGTTTGTGCTAGCACTTTGAAACTTGGCACAATAATGTAGTTCCAAGTTCTATGGCTATGGTTTGTGTCCTATGGAATTAGACCCAAGCAGAGACTGACGAGAATCACTTTCATTGAAAGGGGTTTCCAAGCTTCCAAAAAACTACGAGTTTCCTGAAATCTCAGCAATCATTTTTTCTCCCAATCTTTATGATACTTCCATTTAATGATCAGTACACCAATCCCACTTGGCTCACCAAATTTCGTTCTTCTAGGTTAAACCGTTCCTTTGCAGTAACTGTTTTCATGTTTAGGTTTCACTCTGTTTTCTCCTATATGAATACATGTATTTGGAACTCTAAATCAAACACGGTTGTGCTAGCTCTTTGAAACTTGGCACAATAATGTAGTTCCACGTTCTATGGCTATGGTTTGTGTCCTATGGAAGCAGTCCCAAGCAGAGACTGACGAGAATCACTTTCATTGAAAGGGGTTGCCAAGCTTCCAAAAAACTACGAGTTTCCTGAAATCTCAGCAAACATTTTTTCACCCAATCTTGATTACTTGCAGGTGATGATCAGTACACCAGTCCCACTTGGCTCACCGAATTTCGTTCTTCTAGAATAAAACGTTCCTTTGCAGTAACCGTTTTCAGGTTTAGGTTTCACTCTGTTTTCTCCTATATGGATACATGTAGTTGGAACTCTAAATCAAACACGGTTTGTGCTAGCTCTTTGAAACTTGGCACAATAATGTAGTTCAAGTTCTATCACTATGGTTTGTGTCCTATGGAAGTAGCCCCAAGCAGAGACTGACGAGAATCACTTTCATTGAAAGGGGTTTCCAAGCTTCCAAAAAACTACAAGTTTCCTGAAATCTCAGCAATCATTTTTTCTCCCAATCTTTATGATACTTCCATTTAATGATCAGTACACCAATCCCACTTGGCTCACCAAATTTCGTTCTTCCAGGTTAAAACCGTTGCTTTGCAGAAACCGTTTTCAGGTTTAGGTTTCACTCTGTTTTCTCCTATATGGATACATGTAGTTAGAACACTTAATCAAACACGGTTTGTGCTAGCTCTTTGAAAACTTGGCACTATAATGTAGTTCCAAGTTCTATGGTCATGGTTTGTGTCCTATGGAAGTAGCCCCAAGCAGAGACTGACGAGAATCACCTTCATTGAAAGGGGTTGCCCTAGCTTCCAAAAGTACGAGTTTCCTGAAATCTCAACAAACATTTTTTTCACCCAATCTTGATGATACTTGCAGGTAATGATCAGTACACCAGTCCCACTTGGCTCACCAAATTGCGTTCTTCTAGTTTAAACCGTTCCTTTGCAGTAAACGTTTTCATGTTTAGCTTCACTCTGTTTTCTCCTATATGGATACATGTAGTTGGAACTCTAAATCAAACACGTTTTGTGCTAGCTCTTTGAAACTTGGCACAATAATGTTGTTCCAAGTTCTATGGCTATGGTTTGTGTCCTATGGAAGTAGCCCCAAGCAGAGACTGACGAGAATCACTTTCATTGAAAGGGGGTTGCCAAGCTTCCAAAAACTACGAGTTTCCTGAAATCTCAGCAAACATTTTTTCACCCAATCTTGATGATACTTGCAGGTAATGATCAGTGCACCAGTCCCACTTGGCTCACCAAATTTCGTTCTTCTAGATTAGAACGTTCCTTGCAGTAAACGTTTTCATGTTTAGCTTTCACTCTGTTTTCTCCAATATGGATACATGTAGTTGGAACTCTAAATCAAACACGGTTTGTGCTAGCTCTTTGAAACTTGGCACAATAATGTAGTTCCAAGTTCTATGGCTATGGTTTGTGTCCTATGGAAGTAGCCCCAAGCAGAGACTGACGAGAATCACTTTCCTTGAAAGGGGTTGACAAGCATCCAAAAAACTACGAGTTTCCTGAAATCTCAGCAAACATTTTTTCACCCAATCTTGATGATACTTGCAGGTAATGATCAGTGCACCAGTCCCACTTGGCTCACCAAATTTCGTTCTTCTAGATTAGAACGTTCCTTTGCAGTAACCGTTTTCATGTTTAGGTTTCACTCTGTTTTCTCCTATATGGATACATGTAGTTGGAACTCTAATCAAACACGGTTTGTGCTAGCCCTTTGAAACTTGGCACAATAATGAAGTTCCAAGTTCTATCGCTATGGTTTGTGTCCTATGGAAGTAGCCCCAAGCAGAGACTGACGAGAATCACTTTCATTGAAAGGGGTTGCCAAGCTTCCAATAAACTACGAGTTTCCTGAAATCTCAGCAAACATTTTTTCACCCAATCTTGATGATAGTAGCAGGTAATGATCAGTACACCAGTCCAACTTGGCTGACCAAATTTCGTTCTTCTAGTTTAAACCGTTCCTTTGCAGTAAACGTTTTCATGTTTAGCTTTCACTCTGTTTTCTCCTATATGGATACATGTAGTTGGAACTCTAAATCAAACACGGTTTGTGCTAGCTCTTTGAAACTTGGCACAATAATGTTGTTCCAAGTTCTATGGCTATGGTTTGTGTCCTATGGAAGTAGCCCCAAGCAGAGACTGACGAGAATCACTTTCATTGAAAGGGGTTGCCAAGCTTCCAAAAAACCTACGAGTTTCCTGAAATCTCAGCAATCATTTTTTCTCCCAATTTTTATGGTACTTCCATTTAATGATCAGTACACCAATCCCACTTTTCTCACCAAATTTCGTTCTTCTATGTTAAACATTTGCTTTGCAGTAACCGTTCTCATGTTTAGGTTTCACTCTGTTTTCTCCTATATTGATACATGTATTTGGAACTCTAAATCAAACACGGTTTGTGCTAGCTCTTTGAAACTTGGCACAATAATGTAGTTCCAAGTTCTATGGCTATGGTTTGTGTCCTATGGAAGTGGTCCAAGCAGAGACTGACGAGAATCACTTTCATTGAAAGGGGTTGCCAAGCTTCCAACATACTACGAGTTTCCTGAAATCTCAGCAAACATTTTTTCACCCAATCTTGATGATACTTGCAGGGGATGATCAGTACACCAGTCCCACTTGGCTCACCAAATTTCGTTCTTCTAGATTAGAACGTTCCTTTGCAGTAACTGTTTTCATGTTTAGGTTTCACTCTGTTTTCTCCTATATGGATACATGTAGTTGGAACTCTAAATCAAAAACGGTTTGTGCTAGCTCTTTGAAACTTGGCACAATAATGTAGTTCCAAGTTCTATGGCTATGGTTTGTGTCCTATGGAATTAGACCCAAGCAGAGACTGACGAGAATCACTTTCATTGAAAGGGGTTTCCAAGCTTCCAAAAAACTACGAGTTTCCTGAAATCTCAGCAATCATTTTTTCTCCCAATCTTTATGATACTTCCATTTAATGATCAGTACACCAATCCCACTTGGCTCACCAAAATTTCGTTCTTCTAGGTTAAACCGTTCCTTTGCAGTAACTGTTTTCATGTTTAGGTTTCACTCTGTTTTCTCCTATATGAATACATGTATTTGGAACTCTAAATCAAACACGGTTTGTGCTAGCTCTTTGAAACTTGGCACAATAATGTAGTTCCACGTTCTATGGCTATGGTTTGTGTCCTATGGAAGCAGTCCCAAGCAGAGACTGACGAGAATCACTTTCATTGAAAGGGGTTGCCAAGCTTCCAAAAAACTACGAGTTTCCTGAAATCTCAGCAAACATTTTTCACCCAATCTTGATGACTTGCAGGTGATGATCAGTACACCAGTCCCACTTGGCTCACCGAATTTCGTTCTTCTAGAATAAAACGTTCCTTTGCAGTAACCGTTTTCATATTTAGGTTTCACTCTGTTTTCTCCTATATGGATACATGTATTTGGAACTCTAAATCAAACACGGTTTGTGCTAGCTCTTTGAAACTTGGCACAATAATGTAGTTCCAAGTTCTATCACTATGGTTTGTGTCCTATGGAAGTAGCCCCAAGCAGAGACTGACGAGAATCACTTTCATTGAAAGGGGTTTCCAAGCTTCCAAAAAACTACAAGTTTCCTGAAATCTCAGCAATCATTTTTTCTCCCAATCTTTATGATACTTCCATTTAATGATCAGTACACCAATCCCACTTGGCTCACCAAATTTCGTTCTTCCAGGTTAAACCGTTGCTTTGCAGAAACCGTTTTCAGGTTTAGGTTTCACTCTGTTTTCTCCTATATGGATACATGTAGTTGGAACACTTAATCAAACACGGTTGTGCTAGCTCTTTGAAACTTGGCACTATAATGTAGTTCCAAGTTCTATGGTCATGGTTTGTGTCCTATGGAAGTAGCCCCAAGGCAGAGACTGACGAGAATCACCTTCATTGAAAGGGGTTGCCTAGCTTCCAAAAAGTACGAGTTTCCTGAAATCTCAACAAACATTTTTTCACCCAATCTTGATGATACTTGCAGGTAATGATCAGTACACCAGTCCCAATTGGCTCACCAAATTGCGTTCTTCTAGTTTAAACCGTTCCTTTGCAGTAAACGTTTTCATGTTTAGCTTTCACTCTGTTTTCTCCTATATGGATACATGTAGTTGGAACTCTAAATCAAACACGTTTTGTGCTAGCTCTTTGAAACTTGGCACAATAATGTTGTTCCAAGTTCTATGGCTATGGTTTGTGTCCTATGAAGTAGCCCCAAGCAGAGACTGACGAGAATCACTTTCATTGAAAGGGGTTGCCAAGCATCCAAAAAACTACGAGTTTCCCTGAAATCTCAGCAATCATTTTTTCTCCCAATTTTTATGGTACTTCCATTTAATGATCAGTACACCAATCCACTTTTCTCACCAAATTTCGTTCTTCTATGTAAACCTTTGCTTTGCAGTAACCGTTCTCATGTTTAGGTTTCACTCTGTTTTCTCCTATATTTATACATGTATTTGGAACTCTAAATCAAACACGGTTTGTGCTAGCTCTTTGAAACTTGGCACAATAATGTAGTTCCAAGTTCTATGGCTATGGTTTGTGTCCTATGGAAGTGATCCCAAGCAGAGACTGACGAGAATCACTTTCATTGAAAGGGGTTGCCAAGCTTCCAACATACTACGAGTTTCCTGAAATCTCAGCAAACATTTTTTCACCCAATCTTGATGATACTTGCAGGTGATGATCAGTACACCAGTCCCACTTGGCTCACCAAATTTCGTTCTTCTAGATTAGAACGTTCCTTTGCAGTAACCGTTTTCATGTTTAGGTTTCACTCTGTTTTCTCCTATATGGATACATGTAGTTGGAACTCTAAATCAAAAACGGTTTGTGCTAGCTCTTTGAAACTTGGCACAATAATGAAGTTCCAAGTTCTATCGCTATGGTTTCTGTCCTATGGAAGTAGCCCCAAGCAGAGACTGACGAGAATCACTTTCATTGAAAGGGGTTTCCAAGCTTCCAAAAAACTACGAGTTTCCTGAAATCTCAGCAATCATTTTTTCTCCCAATATTTATGATACTTCCATTTAATGATCAGTACACCAATCCCACTTGGCTCACCAAATTTCGTTCTTCTAGGTTAAACCGTTCCTTTGCAGTAACCGTTTTCATATTTAGGTTTCACTCTGTTTTCTCCTATATGGATACATGTGAGTTGGAACTCTAAATCAAACACGGTTTTGTGCTAGCTCTTTGAAACTTGGCACAATAATGTAGTTCCAAGTTGTATGGCTATGGTTGTGTCCTATGAGAGTAATCCCCAAGCAGAGACTGACGAGAATCACCTTCATTGAAAGGGGTTGCCAAGCTTCCAAAAAGTACGAGTTTCCTGAAATCTCAACAAACATTTTTTCACCCAATCTTGATGATACTTGCAGGTAATGATCAGTACACCAGTCCCACTTGGCTGACCAAATTTCGTTCTTCTAGTTTAAACCGTTCCTTTGCAGTAAACGTTTTCATGTTTAGCTTTGACTCTGTTTTCTCCTATATGGATACATGTAGTTGGAACTCTAAATCAAACACGGTTTGTGCTAGCTCTTTGAAACTTGGCACAATAATGTAGTTCCAAGTTCTATGCTATGGTGTGTGTCCTATGGAAGTAGCCCAAGCAGAGACAGACGAGAATCACTTTCATTGA